>NW_028277098.1:90395000-90695000 GCF_059951505.1 Python bivittatus
ACTACCGGATGTACAAGCTGGGTTTCGAAGAGGCAGAGGAACTAGAGATCAAATCGCCAACATTCACTGGATCATGGAGAAAGCACAAGAGTTCCAGAAAAACATCTACTTCTGCTTCATTGACTATGCAAAAGCCTTTGATTGTGTGGATCACAACAAACTGTGGCAAATTCTTAAAGAGATGGGGGTACCAGACCACCTTACCTGTCTCCTGAGAAATCTGTATGCAGGCCAAGAAGCAACAGTTAGAACCGGTCATGGAACAACCGATTGGTTCAAAATAGAGAAAGGAGTACGACAAGGCTGCATACTGTCACCCTGCTTATTTAACCTATATGCAGAGTACATCATGAGAAATGCCAGGTTGGAAGAATCACAAGCCGGAATTAAGATTGCAGGGAGAAGCATCAATAACCTCAGATATGCAGATGATACCACCCTAATGGCAGAAAGTGAAGAAGAACTAAAGAGCCTTTTGATGAGGGTGAAAGAGGAGAGTGCGAAAGCTGGCTTGAAACTCAACATTAAAAAAACTAAGATCATGGCATCTGGACCCATCAATTCCTGGCAAATAGAAGGGGTAGAAATGGAAGCAGTAACAGACTTCATTTATTTGGGCTCCAAGATCACCGCAGACGGAGACTGCAGCCATGAAATTAAAAGACGCTTGCTCCTTGGGAGGAAAGATATGGCAAACCTAGATAGCATATTAAAAAGCAGAGACAGCACCTTGCCTACAAAGATCTGCATAGTCAAAGCTATGGTTTTTCCAGTAGTAATGTATGGCTGTGAGAGCTGGACCATAAAGAAGGCTGAGCGCCGAAGAATTGATGCCTTTGAACTGTGTTGCTGGAGAAGACTCTTGAGAGTCCCCTGGACTGCTAGGAGGTCAAACCAGTCAATCTTAAAGGAAATCAACCCTGACTGCTCATTGGAAGGATTGATAATGAAGCTCAAGCTCAGATACTTTGGTCACCTAATGCGAAGAGAGGACTCTTTGGAAAAGACCCTGATGCTGGGAAAGATTGAAGGCAAAAGGAGAAGAGGACGGCAGAGGATGAGATGGTTAGATAGCATCGCTGAAGCAATGAGCATGAAACTGAGCAAACTCAGGGAGGCAGTGAAGGACAGGAAGGCCTGGCGCAATATGGTTCATGGGGTCACGAAGAGTCGGACACGACTTAACTACTGAACAACAAAATCTCATGCAATCAAGGAGTTATTGCCTTTGATGAAACACAGGATTCTTTGATTCTGCTGCATAGAACTGACACGTACCTCAATTTTATTTATTACCACTACCACAATTATTTTGTTTGTCCTACCTATTCTCAGCACCTCTTTCTTCTTTCCCCTACCCCTTACAACTGTCTGATGAAACCCACCTCACAGAATTTACTCCATTCAGCTGATGAAACAGGCTTGATCAATACACACTATAAATATACTCACCATAATAAACACACTGTGTAGGACAGCCAGGCAGAAGACTAGCAGAGCACATCAACTAGCATTCAGAAGACATGATGAAAACTCCTTAATCTCAGAACACTGAAAAGACTCAACCATAGTTTCAGTTGGGAAACTGTCAGCATCTTAGACCAAGCAAAATCCAAAAACGGGAGGGAATTCCTGGAAGCTTGATATTCATGCAAGTCAGCCATCAACAGGCACATAGAGATAAACAACATTTTCACACCCTTGAAAAGAGACAATAAAAAGGGACCAAAAAGACCAGAACACCTCCTCACCAGCAATCAACACCCAGCTAAGCAGGGATTAACACCAGGATCAACATCAGACAAGCAATCAAGCAGTAAACAACAGCCTAATCAAGGAACTACCAAGAAGAAAAACACAGCCTCACCAACACTGACAGAACAAGCTACTGTATATAAACAGAGAGCAAACCCCACTCCCTTCTAGCACTGAAGTTGTTACCTAGTTAGGTAACAAAACATCGGCAAGAAAACAACCAAGCTCAGAGAACCCCAAAGACTCTACACACTGTAAAAAACATTGATCAGTGTTAAAGGTGCCAATTCTGCTGTGAAGAGACAGGCATACTTGCTACCTCTTTGGAAACTATCATAATAACATGTATCGTAGCTTTTTTTAAAAAAAAACCTCTTTTAGTGAATGTTTAAAATACAGATATCAGGAAAATCACCTTCATGAAAACAGCCAGATTTGGGTCCCTTTTTTTTTTTTTAAACCAAGAAATACTTTGCAATGCAGTTCTCGTGTGTGTTACACAAAGAATGAGAAAGAAGCGAGCGGGCGGGCGGGCGGGCGGGGGGGGGGAAGAGAGAGAACATGCAGTCAATTATTTAATTGTTTGGGGATTTTTTCTTTAAAAACTTTTTAAACGTTCAGAGTTTATGAGGATGAATATAGAATGTGAACAGAGACATCTAGTGGTTATCATATGTCATATATATATATATATATATATATATATATATATATATATATTCATATCAGAGTGACCAATTGCAAAACAAGAACCAGTTTGATGTCATGGTTAAGGCAACAGACTAGAGTTCTAGTCCCGCCTTAGGCACAAAGCTGGCTGGGTGACCTTGGGCCAGTCCTTCTCTCTCAGCCCTAACAAGCAGGCAGACAAACCACTTCTGAAAAACCTTGCCAAGAAAACTGCAGGGACTAGTCCAGGCAGTTGCCAGGAGTCAATACTGACTCAGAGGCACCAAAAAAAAAAAAAAAATGTAAAACAGACTAGAACTAAGGCTGCTGTTTTAATCTATCAGTAAGCATATTTTCTCAACTTTAAGCTTATACCTGGCTCAATGGATTTCAGTACTGGTTGCATAAATCTACCATTTTTTTCTAAGACAGCATGCTAGGGATAAACATGAAATGATGGAGCTATGTACCTATTTCTGAATTGCCCTGGAATGACTCTGTAGTTACGATGTTTCTTTCAGTTAAGGGAATTGTTCAAGCCTCTAGGCAAGGGTATCCACAGTGGGGTCAAAATGGTGCCACAACCACACAATCAAATATGCGATCTTGATTTTTTTATCCTCCTTCCGCAGACAGCCCGGGCCCAGCGGACTGTATCATGATCAACTGGTATTGTGGGGGCAGAATCAGTTTCCCGACCACAGCCTATAACCCAGAAAGAAGCAGAGTGAATCAGGAAAAACAGTCTTAGAATGTTTGAATAAAGGTTGAAAAGGAAAAAAAACCTGTGGGTCAACAAGGAATAACAGCCCATAGTGTTGCAATCATGTTGGAAGCCAGGAGCAGGGACCTGGAAATACTTGGCTAACTATAACAGCAAAACTATCAAGCACCACCTGGAGAATCACAGAGTTTTCATAACTGCCTTTTACAGCCAGAGGGCACTTGAATATCATCAAATACTAATCTGGGGAGGAAATATTGGCATCCCCTCCAGAATGAGAAAAAATATCCCATCAATGTAAGTAGAGACACCATGAATATAACAGCCAGAAAATATTCTGTTAATTATGTTGGAACATTTGAGGGGAAGAGAAGACAGAACTGGATCACTGGAATTGGGGCAGTGCGGGATTAATTTTTACTCATCTCAGACTGGATAGAGGACTGTAACCCCACCCCCACCCCAATTCAAAGCCCTTCATGAAAGTTAACCCCCAGTTTGACATTCTGGTGTTTCCCGTAGCTAGAAAAGACAGCACCATTGTACCTGCACCAAAAGAAGGGGGGAAGTTAAAATCTTTTGGCATTTGATTGCATAAAAGAGGGGGATGCTGGATTCTGTGACTTGTAGATCTATTAATTCAAAGCGACCCATGCAATTAGACAACTATCAGTGCCCCTAATTGCAGCCTTTTGAATCAATGGTAAGATTTATAAGGACATGGATAAGCAAAGCAGGAGTAAGTCGTGATTAAACTTCAAATGCAAAGAATGACCAGGAGCTTTGGGGAGACTATGAAAGCGGTTTAAGCAAGAAGCTGCTATGTTCAAATGATAAAATACAGTATGAGGTTTCTATGACAGGCCATGCCAGATAACTAAGGCTTGGGATCTGATTTAGGAGACTCTGGGCTTACAATCATCTGGAAGAGTAAGTTGAAAATGCCAAGATGTATCTTGGGGAGAAGAATGTCACCCCTCATTATGCAAATAGGGGGCTGGTCCACTGGAGCTAAATGTTGTAGTCTTGAACGGAGCCTGCCTGTACAGAGTTCCTTTTGGGCGATTTGGATCATTCATGGAAGGAGGAGACTGTTGCAGTCAAATTCCTGGCTGTAGCAAAGTTGGGAGAAAGGGTGGATCTGGTGGGTGAAACTGGTAGGAATTTAGGTAAGGAAGTTAACTTGGGTACTAGGTATTTGGCCAAACAGAACTGCAAGTAGAAGGAGTCAGAACTACAGGAAATAGGATCCTTGAAGAAGTGAAGGTAAGTCGAGGTAGATAAATTATATGGGGTTCCTCATTAGACAGGTGGAATCTGTAAGGAAATCAGAATTGGGCAGGGTGTCTGTCCCAAACAATAGAGATGCAAGATGTGAAACTCAAAATTAGGAAAGATATAAAAGGGTATCTGTGGAGATCTGGGTGCACAGACAGGTTCATGAGGACACATATATACGCAGAGGGAAGAAAGGAGTGGACCCAAAGTTTAGCCTAGAGCAATGACTAGGAAAAGAAAAAGAAAAAGCTTAGCCTAGAAAGGGATAAAGGGAGTAAAAGACAAAACTTTAAGTGCAAGCCTTGGCCCAGCTGGGATTCCACTCCCTGTAACTCAGAGGGGGAAAGGACAGCTTCAGAAGATTGGTTCACAGGTTTGGCCAATGTGAATAAGGAGAAGCTGACAGCTTCATCTGTGAGGAGTTCATTCAATGAATTGGTTGAGGGCAGAAAAGTGGATTGGAGACCCAATTCAGAAGGCAAGATCAAGCAGCCAGAAATTCAGTCTCATCTCTTTTTGCAGCTGAGGGGTGGGGACTGTTTGGTTTAAAGGCTATGTATTGTCCTTCTGAAATGTACATCACTTTTAAGGATCTGGTGCAAGAGAGACAGAAGACTGCTATCAATGAGGAGAGGACACATGGAGATTTATCCCATTGAGTTCAATAGTTTTCTTGGGTTTTAAGTAAGAATTGTACCTGTGTGGTACTGTCTGCATATCTGTACTGTATGGTTCTTGTTTTTCTAATACAAGTAGTAAAGGTTTTGTAAAGGTTTGGTATCTTTCTTATTGGATGCACCAGGAGGGAGGAAGAGTAGATCACCCCTTGGAGTGAATGTGGTTGGACACTTGGAAGCTGGCTTGTTTAAAATGAACTGCGTTAAATCCAAAGGGATCCCATTTGGCAGATCTCTGGAGGAAACCACTCCTTGAATTCAGAACAGTTTCTGTGTTGAAACGGGAGCTATGTTATTTCCCAAAGAAAAGGGGACAGAAATATAAAATGTGAAGGGAAGAAATAAAAATACAGGAATTATATGACCAAGTAATGATGGACTATTCTGTTCTATAATCTGTATTCCAGTTTCTTGAAAGTTGGCTTCCCCTACAATAGAAGGCTCTGGTTTTCTAGCTCATTCTTGAATGTTTTCAAATTTCTTAGTGGTGGTGGTCAGCTCACGTTATCGATGTGAGGAGACGAGGGCAGTGTTGGTGGTGGAATTTCTGATATACGTCCCTCCTTCATTCTGTAGGCTTCGTGCTTCCTGATCTAAAGAGAACCTACAACAAGTATGTCTTCAAAGTGTTTTCACTCTGGATTTAACTGAAGCATGGGAAACCAGAGAGAATGCATTGGATAGATGATTGCATAGTAGAAGACAACATATTCAACACATCCTTGGTGTTCCTGTAGCTCAGATAAATACAAGAATCTTCAACTTCCTTCAAGGTCTGCTAACTTGATTTTCCTTTTTAAAAAATCAACACAGCAGGAAGAAAAATAAATAACTTTTCAGCATCAGTAATAGAGGAGTGAATTGAGTATGTCTGCCTTTTCTTTCTCCTTTAACAGTGGGATATGACAAGTTGTCTACTCTTGAATTTCCCAGAAGCACATTAGCACTTTTTATTTCATGAGTCCATGATGAGGCTGCAATCTTGTAAATAACTTGGGTGCAATCTGCATTGAATTCACCAAGATGTATTTCTAAGGAAAGATGGATACAATCATGCTGCAAGGAAAGGTTTCTTTGGGGAAATGGCGAGCCTGCTGTGCTCATTTTGTTTCAAAATATAAAAGCTTAATGTACTTTTGACTTTGATCTTTCATTTGTAAACATTGGCCCAAGAACCACTTACACCTACATAAAGCACTTCTACATAGACAGGGTAAGGATTGCCAATTTCCACCTAACGTTCCTTGTGACATGTTGGCTAATACTCAAGACAGTTCCCTGATTTCTCACAGCAGCACTGGAGAGAGATGCAAGGCTTAGAGTGCCATCTGGTCACTTCTTGAAAATCCCTGTGGAATTACTTTTAGAGATTGAAAACTGAAAACTTTAAACAAAAGAGAAATGGATTTTTGCAGCAAGACCATGCCATTTTTCAAAAGCAATTAACACTATAGGTTTCCTCCTTTTAAGCCTGCTTTTTTAAGCAACCAGAAATCATCCCCAATGATTGATTAGAAATACAAATATGTAAATATGTTCCCTATTTAATCATTCCTTTTTTATTTTTTTTATCTGAGTTTAACAGATGTTGTTTATGTACTTCTGTAGTCACTAGAAGGTGCTGTTTGATTTGTCCTGTATGTTTCTCATTCAGTAATTCTAATGCAAACATATTCTCTGTTCCTAGAAGAACAGAGTCAAAACTAGAAGATGGCATGAAATGCAACGCTTTTCTCATTAATGTTGATAGAAAAAAAATGAGCTAGCAGTCTAGGAGAAATAAATGTTTGTTCTGGAAGAAAAGATCAGTTTCAGTCAGTTTATTGCAGTCTTAGACCAGCACAAGCAATGTGTCCATGAGTGCTCTGTGAGCATTTATAAATCTACCTTAAGAGATAATAAATAAAATTTAAGACAAAGTTAAAACAACCTGACTAGAATCCATGAGTGAACTCCAAAAGGAGCAATCTATGTCTAGACCATTAATGCTCTATGAGCAGAGCTTCAGCCTTTGGGCAAAGGCCATAATCTTGGTTTTCTGATAGTTTATTGCCTGATGATCATTGTTGCAGTATTGGGCTGGTGAGCTCTTTTAAGGCCTGTTGGTGTTCTGGAAAGAACTACAGCATCATCAGCATAAAGCAAAGAGCAATGCTGCAATCCCTTAACTTGTTGGGGGCAGGGTGGAAATTTGAATCATTTAGGCATCTCACCATACCACTTATATAAAAGTTGAAAAGCAGGAAGGTCAAAATGCATTCTTGTTTGACCCCCTTTTAAGTTTTAACCAGCCTTGAGAGAAATCCTTGCGTATTGCACCTGACCTTAAGAGTCATATTAGTGTGTAGGGCTTGGATTAAGTAGAGAGGCCTATGGTCAACTGATGAGGCTTCCAGCTTCTCCTATAGTTTGGTCCTAGATATAGAATCAAAGGCTGCCTTAAGATCTATGAAGGCAGCATACAGTGATGACACATTGTTGGTTGAATATTTTTCAATCAAGCACTGTAGGAGAAGGCATTGATCAATGGTGCCTCTACCTTCTCTGAAAGCAGCCTGCTCTTCCACTATCAGATTTTCCTGATCCAACCAGTCCTTAACTTTATGCTAAGCAGCTCCATGATAAACTTATGTTGAGCAGGCTTATTAGCCTGTAGTTAGCAGGATCATCTCTCTTTCCGTTCTTGAAGTTTGGAACTATAACCGGCAGGCCCCAATCCTCAGGGACACATCTGGTGGTGTCAATATAAGTAAAGAGTGATGCCAGGACTGGACCCCACCACTCTATGTTGCTTGTCATTAATTCTGGGGGAATAAGGTAAGCTCCGGGGGCCTTCCCCTTCCTGAGCTCACCAATCAAGGAACTAAATTTTGGTCACACATACTGGGGGCCACTCAGGTAGGTCCTCCATCTTTTGCATTTGGGGCTTACTGTATGGGTCTTCCTACATCCTCTGAAAGTGTAATTCCTAGGCTTCAGGAGGTATATAGGAATCCAATGGGATACGATCTCTGGAGATCTGGTGAGATATTAGGTGCCAGAAGAGAAGGGAGTTCTTTTCCTTCACTGTTTGACTAAGTCTTTCCCAAGTGGTCTTTATATCCTCCTCCCTCTGGAAGGCCACCAGTTGCTTATTTTGTTTTTTAAGGGCAAGAAGATATTCAAGGGTCATTAAGTTATTGCCCCTGTCTCAGATTTATAAAGATGATAAGCTGAGGTAAGAGCTTTCTTAGCTTCAACACAATCCTTATCAAACCATGGCTTTGATGAGATTGTAGGCCGCTTAACTGAGAAATTGGAATCACAAACCAAAAAGGGCTCCAGCTTTTGCACTAGAGTTTTGTATAGATCATGAGTAAGGTTGGCCAACATGAGGGCCAATCGACAATTCTATAGGCTGTCCTCAGCCAGTACCCTCTTAATCTTTTGGTCAAGCTGCTAGGTCCATTTGGCACAACCTCTTGCATGACCTCCTGGAATAACTGAAGGGATGAAACAAGCCTCCAGGTGCATCTGCTGAATGGGAGGCATCAGATATATGCAGAGTGGGAGATGATCACTACCTAGATGGGGTAGCCCTCTGAAATCCTCCACATTGGGTAGCAGGTTTGTAGTAATTAACATGTAGTCGGTGGAACTTGATTTGATCCCTGCCATAAATGTGAATTCACCTGGATAATCTCCTATGAGAGAACCATTTAGTATAAGAGATTGAGCCTATTCGCCATTTTTGCAAGGCAGAATCCAGCATAATTTGAGCTCTTATCTTTGAAGAGACACAAAAAGGAGGTGCAAGTTGAACTGAAGCCCTGAGTGGGTGAGTACTGGTGAAATTTAGTGTAAAGTGTATAATCATCAGGGCCCAACCTAGCATTAAACCCACCCCTCAGTAGCACCATAACATTTGAGTATTCCAAAAGATTACCAACATACTGTTCTAGCTCCATACATGCAACATTGATTTCAGCTTTTCCTCATAGTGGAGGAAGGTAAACATTGATAATTAAGAATGAGCCAGTACCCAAACTGAGAAGTAGAGTCATGGCCATTTGTTTTAATGAACAGGTGTAGATTATATTCTCAGAGAGATAGAGATGATGATGCCCCAGCCACCTTTCAGCCACCCTGGCCCTCTCCCTGGAGTTGCTTCCATTTTGTATGAGTGGTAACCATTGAGCAAAAGATCACCAACTGTCCATGTTTCTTGCACCAGGATTATATCCTTTCTACGCAGGAGGTTGGAGAAATTGGAGCCTCTGTTGCAATACTAGCCAGCTAGATTCCATGTTAGGATTTTTAAAATGTTTGCCTTGTACTGGCCTGCATGCTGTCATGCTTTCTGTACCCTTACCTGTTAGTACCCACTTTATGGTCCTGGTGAGCTCCACCAGCAGACATAGCTTGTGGAGATTCAGATGTGAAGTTATTAGAAGCCTGCTGAAAAAACAACTGCAGAAGCTTTGAATTTTGGGGATTCTGGTAGTTTCAGAGGGCTGTTAGAACATGAATTAGAAATGAAGAAGACCTCTACATCATGCTCTGCACTGGAGTTTTGAGAGTCTGCATTCTTCATGGCAGCTGTGAGGATGCAGGTAGGTTGCTCCTCCTCAGCAGCCCAATCAGGTTGTTTCTCAAGGTAGGAGTTTTTGTCCTGGGTAGTTAATGAAGTTAAATGTATTAGTGGCTTGGCTGTTTTACAGGTTGTCACTAAAGATTCTCTCAGGTCATCCAGCCTTTTAATGATGTCAGCCTGGTGTGAGTTCAACAGAGCACTAAATGACTTAATCAAGCTTCCTTCTAGAGATTCATTAGACAGCTGTATTGCTCTGGATTGTGCAAGTTGCTTGCTTAGGTTTGTCCCTAACAGAGACTCTGTTGATAATGTGCCCTTGAAGTTGTCTGAGTGGGGAATATTACACTTGTATGTTAAAGTGCCAGTACCCACTTGGCCAAACTGAGTTAGAAGGGCTGACTCCCTGAGAGTGGAAAACACGAATTAGGAAGATCGGAAAGGTGCTCAGGAAAAATCTCATTTTAAAGAGCATGCTGGGGACTATAGGCTGCCCAAATGTCAGCAGGACTTGACTGCAACGACCTCTAGGTGGGAACCATTCTACCTTTTGTAAGCCCATCAGTTGTCTTTCACAGTGTAATAGCTGGCTTAAGGACTGGATGATGGCTTTTTTAGATCCCCCTCTGCCTCTATTTACTCTGTTATTTAAGATTTGCAGCATTATCTTACTGGTTTGTAGGAGACATTTGCCTTTTACAAGCTTTTCGCCTTCCTCTGTAGGATTTCTTAACCTTTTTTCTTCCCTGTCATTTCCCTTTATTAGGCTGAGTTCAGGGGTGAGGTCTTCCTTTCCTCTGCCAGCTATTTGTAGGGCACAATTTAAGCACAGATTGTTTGCCTTGGCAGGGTGGGCAATTTGGTTTGACTCTCAGTAAATTTTGCAAAAGATTCATTTAGAGAATCTATGTTGTTTTGAACTGTAGTCAGCAAGTCAAAGATTGAAAGAACGGTCTGTGTTGTCAGGAGATGATCTATAGTTATAAAACTAGTGTATTTATTTAGTGTATTTTCTACTAGTGTATTTAAATCCATTTTCATGGACTTAAGGTTTGAGCCCTTGTTTCCCTCCTGTATGAGCCGTTTGGTGGTTGAGCAAACGGCATCAGTCTGTGGGGAAGGGACATCCTTTGTCAGAGAAGAGGAAAACTCTGTAAGTTGGGGACTCTCAGTCTCAGCTTGTAGTCTCTCAGAGGGTCTGTAACGATCTGTCATTCTTGATTCCCAACGAAAGAAAGTCTCCTTGAAACCGATATAAGTTCAAAGGAAAGTTCATTTATTGAGAAGTAGTGTACAGGTCCAAGGTGCTGCTAAGACTAAGCCCACATGCACCAAAAAGTTATTTTTGCCCATTTCTTAGTGCATCCCTCCTTGCCAGCTTTCCCAGTCCTCTTCTCCGTTGCCTGTTGGTACGACCTTGAGCATTCTCGAGAATCCGATAACAGCCCATCTGCTTCTAATGGCTCCTTCCTGGCATGGCGCCCCCCTCCCCCTTTCTATCTACAATGGCAGAAACGAAGCAAGCAAGCTAGCGAATTGGCTAATTGATTGTGAGGATTCTGACAGGATCATACCTATCAGATAAATGAAATGGGGTGATGTTACTTACAAGAAAGGCTTGCTTGCTTGTGGTGCACCTGTCAACTTTCTATTGTTTCACAGGCTTAGATGAAGTCTGTGTTGCAGAAGATGTCTGTTCCCTCTTCTTCCTTTTCCCCATGACAGCAGTGCAAATGTACTTTCTGTAAAAAGGACTGACCCAATAATAGCAATAATAAAAAGATAGTCAAACAGTAAAAGATGATGGTTAAAGGAGAATCAAGTGATCTGAAAATAAATTGTCAACTAAAATGCAGGTAAAATAAAAAGGCTTTTAGGAGGAGCTCATTAGAAGGATGGTAACCACGTTGCCATCTTTCTTCCTCCTGGAACCAAAGATTGAGATGAATTCAAACTTCTAAGGTTCATGTTTCAGCCTTCTTGTCATAATATACTTGTTTTATATATAGAAGCTAACACTGTTCCATCAATGAACCATTCTGGACTGTTAACCAGCAACTGCCTAATTGAGAAGTCTTCTCAATTGCTGTTTTGCTATTACCCTAGAATATTCCTTCTGTAGAAAATATACTGGTTGCCTTGATTGTGCCAATATCATCCAATATTCAGCTGGACCTTTGTGCATCTTTCTCCTGTGTCTTTCCCTGCCCCAGAAAAGCTGGCTTTTCCTTAAAACTGCCCCATTCCTAACCCCTGGGTATGTAAATCTTGTAACCTCTCCCTCCCCAATCAAAAGAAAATGTAACATTGATTTCACAGTCTCCTTGAAAACCCATAACTTAAGTCAATTGTGGGTAACTTGTCTCACTGATTATAACAGGACTTAAGGGCAAATGGTCTTCTCTGGATAATGGCAAAGAATTTAAGCAGGGTCATTTAACAATTGATTGTTACATAATTCTACCTTGATTGGAGATACATTTCTTTTCCTATAGCAAACAAGATTGCTTTATGAGTTGTTTATCCACTTTGGTTTGTTTGTTTTTTCATTGACTGAATTATACAACAAATATGGGAGACTCAGACTTCAACCTTGTGGAATCTGTGAAGCAGAGACGAGTTGAAGCTAATGAATGAAAGGGAAGAGCTAATTATCTACTGGAGCCCTGTGAATACAAAGCTACCTTTGATTTACTGCCAATCAGGGACTTTAACATTAAATTTTAAACCTATATAGTACAGCTACTGTACATAAAGTCCTGGCCAATGAATGAAATTCAACAGAGACCAATGCTGTTTTTCTCTTGGGAAAACAAACAAGGAAATGCATAAGCAAAGGACAGAGAATACCTGGCTGGATAGTAGAGCATGGGACAAGAATGTTGGAATTGCAGATGACTGTATGCTGAATATGAATACAAAAAGTGAAACTGAATTTTCAAATTATAAGGTGTAATCATTTCATTTTATTCTGCATTGATGAGATTCCACCTTGAGTACTTTTCTAATTTGGCATTGCACTTAATAAAGCAGGAAACAGCACCAGATAATAATCAGGGAAGAAACATCCTCATCAAGAAACGATCAAGAAAGAAACCAGATCCCAGCCAAGACTGTGGCAAGGCAAGCTATATATAAACATTCAGCAAACTTCACTCTCTCATGACCTGATGAGGTTACCTAGGTTGGTAACAAACCATCTGCAAGAAATCAATCAAGCTCAGAGAACACCAAGAACCAACAAGTCTTCATTGACCTGTGTTTCAGGTTTTGTTTTTAAATATATATATTTTAGTTATTGTCCTGAAGCTTTGTATAATACAGGGTAATCAAAAAGTGCAGCAAACTGGGATAGGCACAAAGAAAAGGATGGCTAGGGGAGTGAAAACTCAATCTTAAAAGAAGACAACATATTTTAGGACTAGGTAGCGTTTCAAAGTCTAAAAGGTGCTTTGGAGTGTGCAGGGGCACACACGTTGCACCTGCCCAGCACTCCTTAAATGAAGCATGTCATTTCCTGGGATTGCATGTTAGTTATGTAGCGTGGCATACTATTATTGTCAGTTTTGGATTGTGGCTGTTATGGTTTGTTTTTCAGAGAATGTAGACTGAACTACTGTGTTTCAAGTTCAGCAACAGAACTGAATGACTTGTTATCACAACCTTGAAAGGAAGATAGGAAATTTCCAGAGAAGACAGGATTTAGGACACAGTTTCTGAAGAAAGCAATCCAACCAAGTAAGTAGAGCAAGGACCTAGGAAGAGGTTGCTGGCAGTATTTGTGTTTCCTCAACATAGATGGAAGAAAACTTGCAGATCCAGGACCAGATCTCTGTTTCTGGAAGTTGTCAGGTCAGGCGCAGTGTTTGTATAAAGGAAGCTGGGTAAGCTCGTTGACTTTTAGTATTGGTTTCATCTATTTCAACTTCTTTGTTCTTGGATTCCTGAGCAGGATAAGGAAGTGTCCCATGTTATATGATATTCTGCCCTAAGGTATAGTTGGGAGCAGCAAAACATAGTGATAAAAAATCTCCCCAAAATTACTCTGGGCCATAAGGGAGAAGACTAATCAGAAAGTTGGTCCAGAAGTCAAAAACGAGCCAGCCCAAATCAAGGTTACGGAGGATAAATGAAAGAAAGAACCATAAAAGTTCAAGGCTTGCTACTGACAATAAATACGCTTCTAGACACGAGCTAGTCCCAAGAGATTTTTATATACTTGTGGCTATAATTACCTTTTTCTTAGCTAGAGTTCATTAAATCTAATTTGGCCAGGAGGCCATCTAGGTACATTGAATTAATAGTCTTAAATCAGATGGTGTTCATCAAGCCTAAGGTCATTCAGACATGCTGGGTTACTCTTGAGTAGATTTTTATTTCCAAGGCATTCTCATTTACAAGAAAGCATTCTGGTGCCTCTCAATTTTCTGATATTCAGCCTAGGGGAATCCACAGGGGATCAAAAAAGTCAAGATGGCAGCTGCAACTGCATGATCAAAGCCCCATGCCTTTTTACGTGCATCTCACATTAAAAGGGCTGGGCTTTGATCAAGCAATCATACTACCATCTTTACTTTTTAAATAGATTTTATTGATATAGTTTAACAAGTTTTGCAAGAAGAAATATACAGGACTGGAAAAAGAAAAAAGGAAAATATGGAAAAACAACAAAAGAAAACAACAAAGAAAAAGAACAACAAAAGAGGAAACTATACATATCACTTATCCATCAAACAATACTTAAAAGTTTCTAAATCTACATTTTAAAAAATGAATAAAAGTAATAAATCAATGCCAAATGAAAACATATTGTGTCATTATTTTTTTAATTAGAAGATAAAATTACCTTTTCAAAAACAGATGAATTTTACATACCTCTTGAATCCAATCGTAATATCAGAAATAGTGCTTTTCCAATTTCCCAAAATAATTCTGTTAGCAACACCCCAGACCTACCACTCCCCAAAAACAGCCAAATTCCACAGTTTTGAAATATAATTTTACATAACATGTTAAGTTTACTCTCCCCTGGGGATACCCCTGGTTCAACTCATTACTGGTTTCACAGGAGCTAGACAGAAATGCTGGTGAGATTACATCAGGGTTCTGAGCAGAAGGGACTAATTCTAGTGGGCTACAACCTGGCTTAGTTGGTCGAGAACATATTTCTCAACCTGGCAATTTTAAGATGTTTGGACTTCAACTCCCAGAATCCCCCAGCCAGCATGTCTACACATCTTAAAGTTGTTAAGATTGAGAAACACTGATCTAGAGAGTTCACATGGGATAGATAGGGGAGGTTACTTGAGGGACCACGTCCACCCAATTACATTTTCCCATCCCATCAGGTCTGGAAGAAGAGGTATGCTGCAGGTCCTGTCTGCAAGAGTTTCATCTGGTGGGACTCAGGAGATGGGCCTTTTGTGCCATGGCACCTGCCCTGTGGAACATCATCCCCCACCCCCCATCCTTGATACCCTTCCAGAAGTCCCTTAAAATGTGGCTGTATCAGCAGGCTTGGGGATCTCAAGGAAATAGCAATCTAATGAGATGGCTGCATTGTTTTATCATCAATTTTCTCAGCTATCTTGTTATTAATAATACTGTTGATGTCATGTAATTGTACTTGTTTTAATATTTTGATTTTATTGTTTTTTATTGTGCACCACCTAAAGTCACTTTTCTGTGAGATGGGTGACTATATAGACATGATTAATAAAATAAATAAATAGCCTGATCCATCTTTGACTTCAGAGAGTCAGCATCAGATGAGATCCCACATAGAAAGTTTAGAATGAGACACAAAGTATATATCTGAGTCCCTGAATTTTGTGGGAACAATAATGCAGGTACACTAGGTACACAGCTTTTCTGGAAAAGATTCTTCCAGCAAGGCATTTCCTACCCTCAATTCACTATCCACCAAACTCTGGAAGTATACAAAGTTCTTTCTTACAGCCTTACAGCATATCCGACAATTACAAAGTGATCAGCTTAGCCTATCACTCATCATTGATCCATTCTCTTGTTGGTTTAATTCTTGGGGGGGGGGGGGGGCAATTATTTTGTTTATGGTTTATGAGTTTATTGCAAGATGCCCCACAGATATTTATACTGAAAGATGGCATAAAGCAATACTACATTTATCTTAAAGAAAGACAACTCTGAATTTAGGATGACCACCCCCAAAGTAAGAGAAAAGCCCCTCATCTGCCTTCACTCTCACACTCTTGGTGAGTCTAGGACAACCATTCAATTGAATAGGTAAATTATTTAGGAAAATAATCTTTCTTTCTGGTAAATTCAGTACAAAAAATCAGATGTGAGTCTGCATGGAGCTTCCTTTCCACTTCTAAGGCTTTTCCATTTCTCCTGCTTTCTCATCCGTGTTTCACAGTCCTGAATGGGGACCTCAACAGAGAATACAGGCCATCTCATCCAGGAGTCTCAGTAGGTTCTCTAGAGATGACTGGACCAGACAAGTAGAGTCAACTTTGGCAAGGCAATGCCTGAGATGTAGCACCATTAAGGGTGTCCTTAAGTAATAGCTGTGAGAAAAGAAAGTGTCTTACCATTATAGAGGAACAAAAGGGTTACATAGATAGAAATAAGAAGAAACTATTACATTCCTGGCAACAGAGATAAAGCATACCAATTAGAAAGTGAGAGATTGGATTATTCCTCATTAGAAAACTTGAGAATTTTAGAATTAGGCATGCACAAATTAGCTGCACCTGACTATAGAAGGGTGTTTCACCCCTGGCTGGGGGCCAGCTGTACTCAGTGCCTTGTGTGCTAATAAACTTTTGAACACTGAATTACACTGTCTGGTGTTTGACCAAAGCAGGGAACAAACTGGAGGGAATACATTCTTCCTACAATTTTGGCGAGCCAGCCAGGAGCTCTTGCTTGCCAAAGACTACCCTGAGGGCCACCCGATGGCCACCTGCAGCCACCAGGGGACTTTCTCCCCCCTCAGCGCCTGCTTGTTGGACTTGTGGGTGAGTCTAGGCTGTAAAGAGGTCAGAGTTTGATCCTCGCCATTTGAGACTTCAAGCAAATCCCCACTTAAAATTGCTAGGGCAGTGATTCTTCCAGTGAGATGTGAAGATGACTGTGGTACCACACTTTGGCAGGTGAGATTTGGGTCTTGGAACATTACTAGAACATCCTCTGCACAGCACAGCAAAACCAAGGGGCACCAGTTGCTATACCAAGTTAGGGAAGATGGGGTCTTTATTAAGAGCACTCAAAGAAATAGCCAGGAAACCAACTGATTTTTTAAAAAAAGCAACATTGTTCAGACCTCTGATGAAACTCCTGATGCATTTTATACCAAACTATGTGAAGGAGAACAACAAGTAAGTGGAAATGCTCCAGATCGTTTCTACTGCAAGAAAATAGGTCATTTTACTGTAATTTGATCAAGGTTACAGGTAGTCCTCAACTTACTACCACAATAGGGACTGGAAAATTTGTCGTTAAGCAGTGTGGACATTAAGTGAGGCATTAAGTGACCGCACCCGATTTTATTACTTTTTTGTGGAGGTCATTAAGCAAATCACCACAGTCATTAAGTAAATCATGTGGTTGTAAAGTGAATTACACGGTCACTAAGTGAATCACATGGTTCCTCATTGATTTTGCTTGTCAGAAGCCAGCTAGGAAGTTGCAGATGGTGATCACATGACCCTGGAACATTGCAATCATCATAAATACATGCCAGTTGCCAAGCACTTGAATTTTGATCACGTTACTGCAGGGACGCTGCGGCAGTCATAAGTGCAAGGACCAGTCACTTTTTTCAGCACCATTGTAACTTCGAACAGTCACTAAATGAATGATTGTAAGTCAAGGACTACCTGAATTGCGATCAGAACAACCATTGCCACATAGCCCATCAGCATTTGTTTTATCTAAGAATATGTAACCAATTATGCAATGTGTTTATCTTTGCTAACCTCTGTCCCTGTTGAATGATTTGATTGAACTCTATGAACTTTCCCACCTGTACACTAGGACTAGGTGTCTCTTTCTCTGAGCTGATAAACAAGGAGGAATTCCTGTGTCCCTACAGCACTGCAGGAGATTGTATGCATGAATAAGCAAGGTGTTGCCTTGAGCGACGTTAACATTGTCAATGTTGATGTCATTAGGAGCAAGGTGCCGGTGTTTTCTGTTTATAAACATTTGTCTATGTAGATTTGTGTATTTGTTGTGGGAAATGGGTGATGTACAGGTTGCTTCACCTCTCAGCTATGTGGTCTTTGAGTGTGCATGTGCATAAAAATGTCAGGTTGAAAATCTGTTTTGAGCTGGAGAGAGAAAGCTAAAAGCTATGTGAGTCCATCCCCATAAAACCTGAATCTTACCGCAGTAAAACAGGGATGCTTGGAATACTTGGAATTCCACAACTTTGGCCACAGTGTGCATCTTCCAACCTTTCAAGCTCCCTTTCTGTTATTTAATGCAAGTGATTGGACGCAGGCTCTGGCTGGATGTGGATTTCCATGAATTTCCATGAATGAATGGATTTCCAGCCATTCGGGTGTGTTTTACTCCCTGTATTTGTCTAGGTTTTGTGTATATTTACTCTTCTTTGTTTGAAGTATGTGTGTGAGTGTTGTTTTCATGCCATATTGAACTTCTTTTCTCTGCCACCTGAAAAAGGAAAGGAGAGGAAAGCTGATTTCTTGTGAAAGGCTGTGTGAGTATAAGTGAGAAGCTCTTTCTATCTGCGTGTTGTATCTCCCCTGATTTGATTTCTGTGATGGTTCCTGTGCCTTGACCAGACTGCACCAGTGTTTGTGTGTTTGTGTAAGTATGTATAATTCTCACCTCTTCTGATCAAAGTTGCTTGTCTGATCTCCTAGCTGCATGGGAGGAATTGAAGACTGTACATGCCCCAGTGGGCTATGCTTGATGGGACTTGGGTGAAAGAATGTGGGTTCTCACTAACCTGGGATTCTATCTTTTCTTCTTCTCAGTTCCTTTATCATTCAATACTTTAGGATGTGGGTAAAGCATATTGCTATTGTTGAATTGAAAGAAACTAACAAATGTCATGGGAAGGGTTGCTAAATGAGTATGTCACATAGTGGATCTGTGATTCGCTGTTTGCCTGTGTGGGAAAGTTGGGCTGCAGAACTCCTGGTTCCTTACAGTATCCTTCAGCAGGATCTTCTGGCTTAAAGGGATTGAAATATTTAAAAAGACCATTGCAAAATCAGAAGGGTAGCAGGAAAACAAGGTCTGCCTTTGGGGAAAAAAATGGGAAAATGGGGGTACCTATCAGCTCCAGGAAAGGATGATGGGTATGTGACTTTTGGTGCTTGAGGAAGTATGTTGGGCTGATATTTAAAGAAGCAAGGTTAAGGTAATAGGAAAATGGTCAGGTGGGCTTTTTGACTTTATTGCAGTTTTTGGAATGCCCTCCCAGCATTTACAGTACTTTCACAAACTGTGTGTTATAGCTTCCTGAGATTTGCTACTTGCTTTACAAGCCTCATACTCATCAAATCCTTTGAGTTTGCACCAAGGTTTCACTGAATGCAAACAATGTGACTTTGGGACTTACTGACTTATCCTTGTACTTTTTGGACTGCAAAATTGAATTCTGTTGAATTTCCAACATCTGAAAACTACAACTTTGTTTCCATGGCTACAGCTGCGTCACATGGATTAATTTTCAGACACTGGAGATGTGCGTGCCTGACAGCCCAGTTGCACTAACAACCTGTTCCTCAGTGAAAGTGACAGGAAAGGAGGCCGGATATATCATACTCAAACCAGCTGTGATTGACCACAGCCCAGCACACATACAACCCTTTGACTTTGAAGTGAGTTAGGATAGATGAATAGACAATTGCCTCCTGTTTGAGTAATACCGGCAATGATCATTTCTTTACAGACTTTATTTCTTTCTGTAATTTCCAGTTTTGCTATGTTCAATACTGTCTTTGATTTGCCTCCTTCTAGTGGTTCTCACTATCCATTATTTGTGCTGTATTGAGGAGCATAGAGGGATATGGGGGGACAAAAAACATGATGGCAATCAAGTTCTACTATGTCATGGGACACCTACCTCCCCCAAGATGAGGTGGAGGGGTGCATTGGGATAGGCCCCATAAATTCAAAAGAGATGCCAACCCTTTAGTTGCAAGGGTTGACATCTAGTTGCCGACCAATTTTCATTGATTTGCTCACTAGCTGATCCCTTGGCTGGGGTAGCAGAGCTTGAAAAGGCACTGGTAAATATTTCAGTATCTCTAGAATTCTTTGCAAATGCCACTGCTGATGTTCTCTTGAAGTTACAAAATGAAATAACTCAAGTGTCACATACTGCCCTTCAGAACTGTATGGCCTTGAACATGTTATTGCCCCAGCAAGGTGGGGGTATGTATTTTGATAAATGGCACTTGTTATTCTTATGTAGATAGTCCTGGTGCCATGCTAGAAGACATTCATCAGATCCAGCTAATGGTATCTAATTTCCATAATGTAGCCAAAGATGATATCAGCTGGAGCTTTGGCCCATGATGGGAAAGACTTACTCCATGGCTTCCAAAGATTGGCTGGTTAAAAACCCTCTTTCTATTCATAATAATTTATATTTTTCAATGTCTAGGTAATTTACTGGTTGTATGTTCTAGCTTTTTAAAGTTTTACAAACCTTGTGCTGCTAAACTCGCTATGCTTATGCACATGGAGATTCAGGAAATTAAGCAGAAGATGGATGATAAGTATAAAGAAAAGGTGAACCTTTAAAGGATGTTTCTTTAAAGGCTCAAAGGGGGGAGTGTTGGGAAGTAGTTATTAAAAAGCTGAACTAATGCCATTTTAGAAGTTAAGTTAGTGCTTCAGCATTATAGAGAAGTAAGAGGGTCACATAGACAGATAAGGAAGGAATGAGAAGAAACCATTATGTTTCTAGCAAGAGAGACAAGATGTACCAATTAGAAAGTGAGAAACTGGGCTATTCCTTATTTGGAAATTAAACTTGAGAATTTTAGAATTAGGCATGCACAAATTAGTTGTTTATACCTGACTGTGAAAGGGTATTGCATCCCTTGCATGGGGCCGCCTGCACTCAAGACTTTTGCCTTGTGTGCTAAATAAATTTTTGAACTCTGAATTATGCTGTCTGGTGTCTGACCTGAGCAGGGAATGAACCATAGGGAAGGAATACTTCCAACATCTGTCATCAGCATTCCCTCACCTTCACAGCTAATAGTCTGAGGTGGAAATAAGGCAGTTTAATGTGATAAAGTCATAGTATACATTGTCTTTACCAAGACTAACTTTCCTCAACATGATGTCCTCCATATATGTTGGACTATGGCCATCCCTGCTGGGTGTGATGAAGAGAGCTATCTAATACTTTGGATGAGTACTTTCCTAGTTGGGAGTGCTCATCTAGAATAATCTAGAAAATAGCTCTTCATATAAACTTCCTGCCACACTGTTCTCCAATATTTCCATGTGGTGGGACCAAGCAGGCAGTGGTGGTGGAGGTGGTGGTGAGGGGTGGGTGCTTGCTGTTTGTTGGTGGTGTTTGGTGTGGGTGGGTGTAATTTTGGATGTTGGGAGGTGGATCAGCAGGTCTAGGACAGAGGAATCAAGGCTGGGGGTAGACTGGGGAGAGATGCAAGGACAAGTGGTATTATTAGAACTGTGACAGGCAGGGGTAAATATGGTGGGAATCTGAAGGTGGGCCTCCTCTGGGATGCCCTGAGAGCTGTTTGAGAGCTATCCTGACTTCTTTCCCTCAGTATCCACCCTTGAGACCAGATAACTGGATTCTTGGTGGCCCTGGGCTCTGGCTGCTGCTTTTGAATTGAATGCCAGGTTGATATATAGTATATCTGCTTCCATCCACGATTTGATTGTGGATGAAGGCATTGACCTAGCATGTATAGTTGAGACCTGAGTGGGCCCCAAGGGGGGTCTTCCCCTCTCTGAAATATGCCCACCTGGGTTTCAGGTTTTACATCAGTCGAGACCCCAGGGGAGGGGGCAGTGGCTATTGACATTCACAAGTTGTTGATGGTGCTTAGTGACTGCTCTGCAGATAACTGTATGTGAGACCCTCTGGTTGAAATTGGGCCTCTTGGAAGAGTTGGGAGTGCTGCTGCTGTACCATCCCTGCTTGAGCTGTTGGATTCTTTTGCTGGGTTGGTACTGGAGTCCATGGGGCTGATGGGGACTTTAATTTGACATCTGACAACACTGAGTCTGGGTTTCCATGGAAATCATGGACCTGTCCCAGGTAACAAGAGAGTCTGACGCATACCAGGGGTCGCACATTAGACCTGTTTTTTGTCTCAAGGAAGTTGCAGTGTGATTTAGTGTTGGAGAAAGGTTGTAGAGAAGATGCTCAGGTGGCAGCTACAAAGGAACTTACTAGTTGGCTGCCGGGTGCAATTCAAGATGCTGGTCAAGCCCTTGATAGCATGTGGCCTGGTTATCTGTAGGACCACCTGTCTCCAATCATTTATACCCTCCTGGTACCTTCTGGCAGAGTGGGTGCACTTCCGGTCCCTTCAGTTAAACACTGTCATCTTATGGGACCAAGAAAGTCTGCCTTCTCTGTCATGCTCCCCACCCACTGGAATAGCATTCCCTCAGAGATATGTACGCACCAGGGTTCCACCAGGCTCTTAAGTGCTGATTCTGTCCTCAGGCCTGTTAGTGTGTGTCAGTGGAGTCCCTGTCACATTTTTTTTATTACTATAGCTATTTTTGTCCTGTTGTACTTTTATTAAATTATGCTTTGTTATTAGGTTTTTAATTGTTTTAAATTATATATTGGATGTTGTAAGCCAGCCAGAGTCTTTTGGAGTGGACGGCTATACATAAATCTAATTACAGTAATATTCTTGTTGGTGATGATGATGTTGATGATGATAATGTTTTAGTATTTAAGCAATACCAAAGGTAATACCTTGCTGGTACCTTTCAACCGTACCATTTCTACTGTATATCAATACATGGAACTTTTTCTCCCAAAGGCTTCAGATTTTTTCATTTTTTTAATGCCTGAACCATCATTCCACAGTCAATCAATAGTCAACATAAATCAACATCAGTTGTGATGTATCTAAGGAACCATATGATTAAGACAGATCAGATGCATCAAATGATCTGACTGAATGTATGTATAAAAATAAAGCACAAGAGAGCTTGGGGGGACGGGGTTGGAGGGGGAGGATGCTGCTATAGCAATTACAACAATATACAGTATCAAGAAATGGTGTATTTTGTGTAGCATATCAATGAGCAAGCTCATTGTTACTCCTCAGATGTGTTTGGATAGTCAATGCTGATGCAATGTTATCTTGAAAATTTGGCAGCTCCTTAGAATGTTTTGATGTGACAACAATCTTAAGGAAGACATTGTGGCACACCTGTACAGTAGATGAAGTTTATCTGTTAATTATATGTTTGCCACATGTTCTCCTTTATATTCTATAGCTGTGAGGGGTTCTTCTTCTTCTTCTTCTTCTTCTTCTTCTTCTTCTTCTTCTTCTTCTTCTTCTTCTTCTTCTTCTTCTTCTTCTTCTTCTTCTTCTTCTTCTTCTTCTTCTTCTTCTTCTTCTTCTTCTTCTTCTTCTTCTTCTTCTTCTTCTTCTTCTTCTTCTTCTTCTTCTTCTTCTTCTTCTTCTTCTTCTGTGTAACAGACTCATACAAGGCTAAAAAATGTTATACATATTCTCTCTCTGGTCTCCAGAGGGCACTAAGTAGTTTTGAATTGCAGAGCAACAAGGATTATGCAGCCTGCGATGGTAACTGTCAGTCAAGGCAGTAGTTGCCTTTTAGTGGCCACCGTGAGTCACAGATGATTGAGTAGGAGTGTTTTCTCTCCACTGATGAAAGTATAAAATCCAGAGCAAGCCTGCCTGTCTGTCTGTCTGTCTGTCTGTTTCCTGTTCTATCCTTACCGATGAAGCTAGAAGAACTGCCTTGACTGAGCTGAGGTCCCAAGAGAAAGTACCAGATGACAAAGCCAGTCATGCTAAATCAACAAAGGGATTCTTTTGAAAGAGATGCTTAATTGCCACCTTTATCTCTTTCTTTGAGAGATATCTGTAGCATTTGCTGTTTCCTCAAATTTTACTAGCACAAATGAACTAACTTGTTTGGATCGATGGACTCAGAACTCTGCACTGAATAAAGAAGACTTTTTTCTTTTTTTACAACTGATCTCATCCAATAAAAGGTATAGGAGGATTTCTGGTGGATTTTCCCTTTTAAGTTTTTTTCCCATAAATGCATGGAAGCCTGAATCTCTGCTCTTCACAATGAACACAACAGTACCCTGGATTCCGACGTTTCAACCTGTCTTGGTTAATGCCACTGGAGAAGTCAACAATTCAGTTTTTGGCAGCAGAGGTGATAATGAATTCTGTGAGCAAGTCTTCATTAAAGCTGAGGTGTTTTTGATACTTGGCATCATCAGTCTTCTTGAGAATGTCCTCGTCATCCTTGCAGTGATCAAGAATGGCAACCTGCATTCACCTATGTACTTTTTTCTTTGCAGCCTGGCAGCAGCAGACATACTAATGGGTATGTCCAATGCTTTGGAAACCATCATGATTGCCATCCTGAGCAGTGGCTATTTAACCATTGATGACCACTTCATCCAGAACATGGACAATGTTTTTGACTCAATGATCTGTATCTCTTTGATTGCCTCCATCTGCAACCTTTTGATCATAGCAATCGACAGGTACATTACCATTCTCTATGCACTCCGGTACCACAGTATCATGACTGTGAGGAAGGCTCTGGCACTCATTGGGGTTATCTGGATAACTTGCATTTTTTGTGGTATCATGTTCATTGCCTATTATGAGAGCAAAACTGTCATTGTTTGCCTCATCGCCATGTTCTTTACCATGCTCTTCTTCATGGCCTTGCTTTATATTCATATGTTCCTGTTTGCACGCTTGCATGTCAAGCGCATTGCAGCCCTCCCAGTGGATGGAGTCCCCCACCAGCATACCTGCATAAAAGGGGCTGTCACTATTACTATTCTTTTGGGAGTCTTCATCATCTGCTGGGCACCATTTTTCCTCCATCTCATCCTCATCATTTCTTGCCCCACCAACCCACACTGCCTTTGCTACACTTCTCACTTCAACACCTACTTGGTTCTTATCATGTGCAACTCTGTCATTGATCCTCTTATATACGCTTTCCGGAGTCTGGAGATGAGAAAGACCTTTAAGGAAATTGTTTGTTGCTGTTACAGCGTGAGTTCAGGGCGGTGCATGCTCTGAATGGCCAACCTTCCACTGCACACAGCCCTACACTCACTTTCACACCTTCCAGATGATGATTGCTTGACGTGAAAAGGGCTGTAGTGTGACGTGTCTGGAAGGCATAAGATTGGGGAAGGTGACTTCATGAAGACATGAAATAGTTAATGCTGAAACAAAAATCCTAAATTCCTTTCTCAAATTGCCAGTGGCTAGCAGTGATCCAGAAAAGGCTGAAACACTGGAAGAAAGTGCTTTCTCCTTTCTCCCTTGCTCCCTTCCCTTCTTTTTTCTTTCTTTTTTCGGTTGCCTTTCAGGAACAAGTTTGCCTCCTACCACTTGTGATAGGAAAAAGAACATCAAATCCAGAGATATTGGGAAGGGACAGAAACATCTGTTCCCTTATGATATTGAAAGAAAGCCCCCCCCCCCCATATTCAGCAGGAGTATTTACTGTTACACAGGAGGAAGATATTCAACAGAGGCACCACACCACACAACATAGGCTTGGAAAGCTGCACTTAAAGAATTCTACATAATTATTAAAAAAAAAAAAAAGGTGAGTGTGGGTCTAACCCAGAAAACCTGCCATTCTGTATGCAAATGCATTGATTGATTGATTGATTGATTGATTGATTGATTGATTGATTTTGTAAGGCCACCTAATCACGGCAACTCCAAGTGTTGAGACCTGTTCAGCCTTACCTATGAATAAGCCCTTCGGACCACCGCTATTTATATGGGTTTAAGTCTCACTGAAATCAGACGATCTTCTATTTAGGACCACACTTTAATTTTTATTTCACGGACAAACCACTGCATCATCATCATCATTATCATCTTCATCTTAAGCACCCATTGCCAACATCGTTCTGGACGCCTAATCTAAGCAGCTTTTTTGTTAGAAACAAGGAAACGAGCAGCAGAAGAGTTTCGAAACAAAGTTAGATTTCTTATGGAGCATTACGATCGTGTTCTCGTCCGCTTCGCCCTCTACCCGACGTGCCAAAAGCTCCGGGGGGTGGGGGGGAAGAAACGAGACGCGCACGTAGCCCCGCCCCTGCTTCTCCCCGGGCTCAACCTGCCGGGTTCGGGTTGTGGATCATGAGGCCGGGTGGCTCCCCTGTTTCATACCTCCCGCCGGAAGCCTGCTGAGCAAAAAGCGCAGAGCTCTGCGCGCGTTTCGTTCTTCCTCCAGTCCGTCCTCTGGACTCTCATCTTCATTTAAAACGACGGAAAGAACATTATTTATAATCTCTGGCTTTTTTGTTCTGTGTAGAAGAGTTGTGATTTGACAGCAAAAGCATTCTTAAAACATAAAAGAGGAAAAGGAGACTTCGGTGGATGGAGCTGGACTTTGGGGGACTTTACAGTCCATTCTAGGCAACGATATGGAAGTGGATTGCAATCACTTTCTTCTGGAATGGCTTTCTGTTTCCCAGTTTGTTATATAGTCTGAGATGTTCTGGTGGTCTTCCATGCATTGCAAACCCGGCTGACCCAAGCCCAGGGAAAGACAAGCTGCTGGGGATCTTGAAAGATACCTTCATAAAATAGCTTCTAAAGAAGCAACTGATGCATAGCTGAAATCAGATACTATATACCCTGGTTTCTCAACCTTATCAACTTTAAGACGTGTGGACTTCAACTCCCAGAATTCCACAGCCAGCATGGCTGGCTGTGGAATTCTGGGAGTTGAAGTCCACACATCTTATAGTTTCTCAACCTTCTCAACCTTATCAACACGAATACAGTGTCAACATTTCATCGTAACTCTATGGACTCAATGAAGCTGTTCCCATTTTAAAGCTCTTTCTCTCAATGCATCTTTAGCAGGACAAATCTATACCTGTCTACTCTGTAATCAACCCCACTGAATTTAATGTGACTTATTTGTATTGCCTGAGGATGAGAATTGTAAACTAGCCCATCCAAGATCACCAGGTTGGGAAAAGCTATTCTAATGAGGTAGAGTGAGTTCACAGATCCTATAAAGTGACTTTTGTTTTGATATGGTGCATGGTGTGAACCCAGTGATTGTGTTTTGGGAACTATGATTTATGACTTAGCTTGTTTAAACTAAGCTAACAGATTTGTTCAAGAAACCACAGTTAAGAAAACCATGGCCTAAGGACAGCCATCTTCATACGTGTGGGCTTCAACTCCTATAATGCCTAACCAGCAAAATCAATGTTGAGAATTGAATCCAAACTTCTGAAGAGCATCAAGTTGAATGGCTTAGTGTAATGTGTGCACTTGGTCATTATCATCAGTTCTCACCATCCAACAAGAACTTTTCTGAGCAACCAGGACAATAAACTGGAAATACGATGGCTGGTGTGGGTCTTCCGGGCTGTGTGGCTGTGTTCTTGAAGTTTTGTTTCCTAACGTTTCGCCAGCACCTGTGACCGGCATCTTCAGAACTGCTCCTGTCTGTGCTCCTGCACTCTGAAGATGCCGGTCACAGGTCCTGGAGAAACGTTAGGAAACAAAACTTCAAGAACACGGCCACACAGCCCGGAAGACCCACACCAGCCATCGTATGCCGGCCGTGAAAGCCTTCGACAATACATTAAACTGGAAATAGTTTACATCTGTTTTATCATTGGCATTACTTTTTAAAAATGCTACAATACTTTTGAAACATTTTACCTTCTGAAAACCCTTTTATCATTTTCATAAAATGTAAATTTTCCATGGAACATTTTGGCTGGGTTCATTCAACATGCTAACCCAAAATGTGGCTTGTTGTTGTTACAGCTTAGCATATTGAATCAATCCAATTAGCTGATTCAATAAGCAGATCATGGTATACTATTTGTACTCACACAAATCGTGGTTTACAAAGGGCTCTATATTTAAGCTGAATATGCTTTGTGCAAGGGAAAATCATTGATAGTTGTCCAGTGGTCTTTCACAAAAATGTACTATAAATGAAGTTCTAAAACAGAGCCCCCATTCTATTTAGTTCTTGGCACCCATGGAAAACAGCCTGTCAGCAACTGCTGTGATGACCAATATAAATATATGAGGTACAATCTAGGAAAGTATTAGTTCCACAGCTAGTATAGCTATTGTATCTGCTTGCTTTTCCTTTTTTTTTTTTTTTCAAAGCAAGTGTAATTTTCCATTCATTTTAATTGTTGGTCACCATCCTGAAGGATAGATATGTCCTAGAGGACCTATAAATAACTTCAGGTGGAGATAAAAATGTGTGGTGTTCATTCTAATACCTTTGGTTGTTTCAGAGATTCACAGGCTACAATGGCTGGGTTGTAGAGCACTTACTTTGACACAAAAGGTCTCCGATTTAATCACTGCATCGCCACTTCTGTCTGGAAAGAGCACCCTAGAAAAGTTGTTTATGAAGATTCTCTGTCATCCAGGTGGAATTGTCTGGAGGCTGAGTCATGGCAACTGGACTTCTTTTCTTTTTGGTTAGAGATGTTTCGCTACTAGTCCAAGCAGCTGAAGAAGCTGCTTGGTCTCTAACCAAAAAGAAAAGAAGTCCAGTTGCCATGACTTAACCTCCAGACCCTAGAAAATTCCACATAAGAGAGGAGCAAAGTGCATTTGAGCACCGTATGTCATTAAAAGGTTCTCTTATTGTAATCTACTCTTGACTGTTGTTCCACTTAATGTGATATTATGCTTTAGGTTCTTAACTTTTTCTGGTTGTCACTTCTATGCCTTTGTCACAACTTTGGCTTAAGTGCACTCTGAAACTGCTCTGCTGAAAAAAGTAGTAATCTCTTGAATAAAATGGGTCTGAAATCACCTGCCAAGTGCTCTCTGTTTCATAAGCTATTAATGGCTGGATTAGCAACTGAAAAGAACTTCTTGTGTCCCAGGAAGGAAAGTACTCTAACTATTGAATCCTTCTGGAGTGAACTCAATTATAACCACATTAGCATCTGAGATACCTGTATTTGTTTTTGGTTTTGTAAAACCTCTTTGCAACCTTTCTTCAACAATTATTCCATTTGAAAATAGCATAATGGAAATGATAGATGCCTTGGAGAGGAAAGTTTTGTTGCAAAATTCTAAAGCCTCTTCCAGGCCCAAATGACTTGTACCCATTAAAGGTTATCATTTTTTAATATTAGGTAATGGGATGAGAGGGAGGAAGAGAACCACTGGGCAGACTGCACATGAAATGGGGGCTTAATGGTTTCCTTCTTTGTCAGTGATGCAGTGACAACTGCTCATGTGCACACCCAGAAATTGTTTCTATGCTTCTATGACTGAAGTATATTTTTTAGAAACTACAATGCGGAAAAGATTACTCCTATTCCCAATAGAGCTAATACTAAGAAAGCCCAACCAGACATATTAAATAGGGTCGTGCACATAAGGCTTGTGGGCTTTAAATATCACTGTTTCTCCCCAGCAAAATAGTGCAAGGGGAGGAACTAGATATTTGGAAGGAAAGAACTGCTAGACATGATACAATATTTATCATTTCCATGCACACAGGTAGTTCTCGGTTAACAATGGCAATTGGGACCAGAATTTCCATTGCTTTACACAGTCGTAAAGTGTGATGTCACGTGACCATGCCACTTAGCAATGGCAGTTCCAGCACTTCCAGTTGCAATCATTAAGTGAATCCCGTGTGGTTGTTAAGTGCGCTGTCGTGTGGTCACCATTTGCAACCTCCTGCTGGCTTCCCCATTGTCAGCCTTACCAGGTAGACTAGACAGGAAACACGACCAGATAAGCTAATTCTAATTTATTGTAAGGCTATATTAACAGAATCTTGCCAGTCTGAAAGTACAATCCTCATGCCATCTCCTTTACAGCCCAAGAAACTAGGGAGGGTCCCTTCTGAGCCTCTTGCCCCACCCAATATCCAGCTGCAGGCTATAGTGTCTCTTATCTGACCATTCCCTAGATAGCATCTCTTTGCCCCATCTCTCAAGGTCTTTCCCACCTACCATTACACCCACTGACTTTGCTTGTCACAAGTTAGCAGTGAAGGTCACAAATGGTGATCACATGACTGCAGGACACTGCGCTATCATAATTGGAAGCCAGTTGCCAAGCACCCGAATCATGATCATGTGACCATGGGGACACTGTGATGGCCCCAACTATGAGGACTGGTCATAAATTCTAATGGTCGCTGAACAACTGGTTGTCCAACAAGGGCTACCTGGATTCTGTTCAGCTGCTATTCTTAATGTCACTTAGCGAACATACCTTGTAATCCCAGATTGTGGAAAAATAGTGGAAAATTTAGCAGCTAATAGGGATATCCCTACCTGTTCCCTGAAAATCCCTCTATCCTTCACTCACCACTACATCCTAGGGTGGAGAGATAAGCCTTCATCTTATATTTCTCCACTGAGGTTTATAAAATTCTGCAAAAGGTATAGAAAATTTAAAAAGTGCAAATTGTTTTGCTCCATTTCTTATAAAAATAGAAGTCCCCTAACAGAATTGAGAGTAGATTCAGGATAGAAGCATGTACTGCACTAATGCAAAAGTTTTCAGGATTCCATCAGACAATGAACCCATGGTAGACAAGATGTAATTGACAGGATGTATTAATTCATGGGACTTTTGTATAAAGCAAAACAATAGCAAAATAAGAATAAAGAAGAAAATGAGGGAGGGTAATCTTACTCCCCTTCCATTGCTGGCAACCTCAAAGAGCAGTGTGCCAACTCTGTCCTTTGTCTGCAGAACCAGCCTACAGAGAAATTCAAATCAAATTGAATCTTTCTCAGGTCACTGGATACTGAGTTCATCTTGCCACCCTTATATTTGGGAAGATTTCACCACCAGTTTACATCAGATGGTTAAAAATGTGTTTGTGTCGCAAGAAGAGGAGATGCAAGAAGAAGAGATCAGCAAACTTCTAGCAAAATTTCACTGTTCCAACACTTAAAACATTTAAAAAGCAAGCACTCATCATCATACAACCCAGAGAGCCCTTCCAATACCATCATTCTCCTGTCCTCCTTCAAGACAATAATTTTCTACAATATTCCTATCCTGCTACAACACAGCACATAGTTAAACTATGGCAAATGCACTCGACACACCTAACCTAGTCCCTAATGGATTAACCCGGTGTTTCTCAACCTTAGCAGCTTTAAGCTGTGTATACTTCAACTCCCTCAATTCCCCAGCCAGCATGCTGGCTGGGGAATTGGGGGAGTTGAAGTCCACACAGCTTAAAGTTGCCAAGGTTGAGAAACACTGAATTAACCTATTTCCTGGGTTCACACAATATACTGAATCTTTGACAAACCAATGAGGTTGGGTTAGTCCAAGATGCTAAATCACAAAACACACACAAAGTGAGCGTGTTTTATGAAATCAGCTGCTGGATTTTTCATATTTTGGTTAAGCCCAGTCTGTGGGAATGCAGCTTATGTGATTTGCTCCTATTGCCATCATGTATTATTTGCATCTTCTCACAGGCATCTATCTGACTATCTTAATGAAGACACCGCTCTTCAGTATCTCTTAGAAGGGAAACAATTTGTGGAGGAGGAATATACATCATCTTAGGCTAAGAACTTAATACAGTGGTACCTCGGGTCATGAACGCTTCTGTTCACGACCAGTTCTGGTCACGAACAGCTCCGTTTGCAAAATTTTTCCTCCGTTCGCGAACGCCGGATCGGGTGACAAACAGGATCTGCAGCCATTTTCCCTGCCGTGACACGTGGTTGCAGCTTCCTGTAGGGAGGGGGACTCTCCCTCCAAGCAATAACCGCCTCCCCACCCGCCTTCCTGTCCATGCCAGAAGTCGCATTAAGCAAGGTTAGCGTTCTCTCTCTTCGTACTGTACTTTGTTTCATATTTTTGCGGTTTTTTAAAAAAATACATATGATCCGGAACGGATTAACCATATTTACATTGAACCTTACGGGAAAATTTGATTCGGGTCGCGACCAATTCGGGTTGCGACCAGAGTCGCGGAACAAATTAAGTTTGTGAACCGAGGTACCACTGTATTCTGATCATCAGAGGCTAGCTTTGATACTATGCTAAAATCTGTTTTGCAGTTTCTCAAAAGTTTTCAACCCTTTCTGTTTGTCTATCTGTTGTCAGGATATTGGATACTTTATTTCAAATTTCTCTTGAGCTTACTTTATTCCTGGAGATTTTATATCTCGTTTACAGTCCGTCAGCACTGGAGATGTAGACTTTTGATTTGATCCATTCCATTCTTAATGTCTTAACTAGCCAGGACTTCCGAGCCCATGTTCTCATAAAGCAGCTGATGCAGATGCAGAGCTGAGCTGTATCTGATATCACACTTCAGAGCTCCATTCCTATGCGTAAAGCCAGACCCAGAAGATACAATGTTCATATTGCACAACCTTGCTGTCTCCAGATAGATTGGATTTCAAACCTTGTATTCTACAGACAACATAAGACATATCCATTTTGGTTGGGAGATTATGGGATCTGAGGCACCAGAGGTTGAAGATCAGATTTCCTGAGGTACAGAAAACTGCAATTTGAAGTCATCTGAAGATCTGGGTTGCAAAGATAAAAAGACAGGAGATAGGAGCTGCAAAGAGTGTAAGATTACCTGCCTGCTGGAGAAAAGTGGTGAAGAATTTTCCCAGCACTTTGGCCTACAATCAATGGGATTGAAAGTGCCAAGTCCAATATTGTTCAAAAGGGAAGTTGCTGTGTTAGCGCTACAAACCAAACTGACTTTGCAATAGAAGTAATTTGATAAAATGAGCTAACAACTGACATTGAGCACTTCTAAACAAAGGTGCAGTTTTGAATTTTAAAGACAGCTGAGCCCCCCCATAAGTGATCAGATAATACTGTAGCAGAAGGCTTGCACTTGTGAAAACTATTAAGCCTTCTTGTTCTTTCTGCAAAATGGGAGGAAATTTTTTCAGAGTGGCCTATGCTTCCAGCCTCCCAGTTATTATTCGATCACAACCATGCTGGCTTAATAAAAGCTCAAAAGCAGGAAGAAAACAAGGGTCACTAACATGCCAGCACATAAACTCCGACTTCTTTCCTTTCTTCCCTCTCTGCCACTGACCAAGGGGCAAAGAAGAAGACGTTTGTGCAATAACATCAGCGTGGTTGGAATTCCCCTTAAGGGGAAGGGGTCATGTTGTCAAGCAGACAGATGGGTAAGATCAAGAAAGCAAGACCCACATTGATCTCAACAAACTGTCTTTAATGCTTGTCTGAAGTAAATGCAGAATCTTGGAAACTGCAAGAGGAATTACCAACCTTCATTTATAGCAAGTTAATTAAGGCAGAATCTCTCTGAATGCTTTGAAATTTTTAGTCACCTGGGCTATGTTGCTGTTTATGAGATAATCTGTCAACTGATTTGCTACTAACACATGAATGTTTATGTCAATTGTCTCCATTTCTTTCTAAGCCTCCCCACAATCTCTCACACCATGTTAAGTGTGGGGTTGACAAGGGCAGGAAGAGGCATGGAGTTAATTGCTGGCCAATGAATGTTGAATAGCTACTGGTTCAGATATTGACTCCAAAGGCCATTCGCTCTATGGCTGGCAGTTTCCTAGACCCTTAAACGTGTAAATATACCCTTCCTCATAATGTCTTGCTGTCTGTAAGAAATAACCTAAAAGATTCATTTCAGTCTCAGGTGAATTTAAAGTGGATTCAGAAAGATTGGGATGTTAAAAGGCTGATCATCCCAAAGTACCCCCAGTGCATGAATTGTAAAGTTATAAGAGAAACAGCCAATTAATATTCACCTCACTCATGTTGAATTTAACTCCTGGTTAGAGTATGGCATGAATATTAATGCTTGTTTAAATGAAAGTTGCATTTTGCACATTAGGACAGGCACTCCAATCCCAACTCAGAATTAGCTCATTTAATGCATTTAGTGTTTCCTCTTCATTAGCAAGCAGCTGCAAAGAACTCTGCCAAACTTTATGTCCATTCTTCCTTTTCTCACCAGAAAACAACTTCTTGTGGTTGGTGTGTTGCTTGTAGCATTGTAGAACTTCAGCATGGGGTCTTTGCACATTTCAGAATCAGCTATAGAATCTCTGTGATCTCATGCTATCACCTGTGTTCAGCCTCTGAGCACATGCATTGCCTATAGTTATCCTTCCTGCAGTGCACTAAAACGATCTTACAATTTGAAATGCTGATGTTCTTCCTACAGAGTTTGTAGATGGTCCATTTTCCTACTGAATGAAATTCTGGCTTTACCTCAACTTTTGTTTCCAGGGCTCATACCAACAAATTTTAGCAGATCTCCCCAACAGCAAAAACATGGATGAGAGACATTAGCATTTGCTATTTTGCATGACATGGGGAAGAAAGGATGATAGAAGCTACAGGAATAGTGAGAGATCAGGGGAGAAGGTCAGTGGAATGCAGTTCTTTTTTGTACTCTCCAACTAGTTAGCTAGAGAAGTACTAATTAGTATTCCCAGCATTTCATGGGCAGTAGACACGCAGTCATCTTCAAATTGTTTTATACAGATTGTGGTTGATTACAAATGTTGGTGTTGTGGAACTGCCCATAAATAGAGACAGAGATCTAAGGAGGAGGAGGATGATAATGACGATGACAACAATGATGATATTTGTTCGATTGTATCCAATTCTCAGTGATTCTATGGACCAGCTCTCTCCACATCCAAGACTCTCTCCAGTCTTGTACAGCTTCTTTTAGTTGTTTTATGTTCTGGCTGGTGTTGGCTTTGATGGTATCTAGACACCGTGTTTTTGGCAGCCTCATTTCCTTTTACCATTGACTATTCCGAGCATACCTGCCTTTTCCAGTGAGTTTGATCGCATGACATGGCCAAAATAAGTAAGATGGAATTTTGCCCTCCATGTCTGGTTTTATCTCCAACACCACAGCTCAAACAAGTTGATTTTCTTCTTGTCTAGTTTTTTCATGGTCCAACTTTCACCACTATAGGTAGCTATGGGAAACACAATAGTGCTAACTAATCTGCATTTAGTTGCCAGACTGACGTCCTTGCTTTCCCATACTTGTTTCATGCTCAACATTGCTGTGCAACCCAGTGCAATTTAATACTTTATTTCTGGACTCCATTCACTGCTTTGATCAATCTGCGATCTTAGGAAAGTAAATTCTTGCATGCATTTTATCTCTAAGGGGGAATTATATTTATATGCAAAATGTCTATGCAGTGGACAGAAGCACATTTTTACTTACAATTGCATCCTTTTGCCCCACACTAGTTAGTGCTGTACAATATCTGTCCTCAACCTGGAGGTATTAGGAGCACAGCCCCCAGAATTCCCAGACAGGACTCCAAATGGATCTGGAAGGTCTCAAATTTGGAAAGGCTGCTGTATAAGAACCATAGACCAGTAAAAATGGTTTTTCAAGGGCAGAGCTACCAAAAATCCAGATGACCACTAGTTAGCAGCAAATAGTTATCTTATATCTCTTGGCTACCATCTAGTAATTGCCCAGTTTTTGCACCCCAGAAGTGTTAGCTCTATTCAAGAATGATTCAAAGCTTCAATAGAAAACAGCTTGGCCATATGTCTGTTTAGAGGACCATCTGCTCTTTGAGATGCTGGATCACCCATTTTGTTTTACTTCCAATCTACTAAAAATTAAAGTGCTCTGGACAGAAGATAAAGTTTGCTGAAACATCAACAGTTTGCCAAATATTTGTTTTAAATAAAAGGACTAAAAGCAATACAAATGGCACAAGAAAAACATGTAAATAAATCTAGGAATAAACAGGTCCTTAACTGTCATGCAACTGTCATGCAACAGTTGACTCATCAACCTATTGGTCAAGGAAAGGACTGCTGAGGTGGTATGTAGTGGAAGGATAAAGGGCTGGCAAAGGATACAAATGAAGGCTAGACAGAAATCTGATCAGAAGTTCCCCAGTTTGCGCATGCAACTATCATCTACAGAACACTTCCCCATACCTGTCTTCCCCAGGCTTGCAAGATAGTCCAGACAGGAAGCATGCCCAGATGAGCTCATTCTACTTTATTGTAAGGTTACATTAACAGAATCGTGCAAGTATGAAAGTATATTTCTCCTCTGTCATCTTTACATCCCAAAAAACTACGGAGGGTCCCTTCTGAAACATTTGCCATGTCCCCATTCCTTCTGTGGGCTCAGCTCCCTCTTCTCTGAGTGTTCCCCTGGATGTGGCTCTTCCCTATGTCTCCCAAGGTCATTCCCACATACCATTACATTCCCTGTACCTCACTTAGTCAGGGTGTAGCAGAGCAAGTCAGTGTATATATGCATGTGAATAATGCTGAAGCTATGATAATTTATGAGCTTTGTTGTCTGGTTTCTATTTGTTCCATTTTTCAGAGATTGTCATATGTTGGTGTTTTTGTTTTTTGGGGGGGAGGGTTTCTTGAATGGGGACATGGGAAATGCTTATTGCACATTGTATTGCAATATTTGTTGGATTTAAATGTAAACAATAATTCCTTACAGTGTAATTGTTCTATATTCATAGGGACTAGTACATGAAATATGACTTACGTTAAAAATGAGGCCCAAACAAACAATGGAAAATTTATTAAGGATATGATACCACAAGATCATAACATCACAGGGTAATATAGCCTAGCATTTCAGCACAAAAAGGTTTAGTGAAAATGGCTTCATGGCTGTAGTGAGACATTATTTTACTTGTGGAGTCAAGGGTCATAAATATTTGGCTAGCAGATGGAACAGGTTTGTTATATTGGTAGCATTTACCCTGGTAAGAGAGAAACATTCTTGTTTACAATTCTTGGTTACCTAATGGGTGAAGAAAAATAGCAACAATTGACACAGAAAGATTTTTCACCATCATATTTCAAAAGTATGAAGTAGCATTTAGGTAATTGCTGCATTCCTTACCATCTATGTATTTGTAACTACTATTCCTTGTATAACCTCAATAATTAATAAGATTGCTCCAAAGCAGTTTTACCGTTATGAATGCTCTTAGTATGAATGAATTTGTGAATGTGATGTATCTTTTGTCATGAAGCCAAAAAGATATCAAGGGAAGGAATATGTTACAAGAACTAAAACACCAGGAGTGACAGATGGACTAGAACAGTGTTGTCCAAACTTGGCCACTTTAAGATGAGTGGACTTCAACTCCCAGAATTCCCCAGCCAGCATGGCTGGCTGGGGAATTCTGGGAGTTGAAGTCCACTCATCTTAAAGTGGCCAAGTTTGGACAACACTGGAATAGAATAACCAAAATGTGACCCTAGAGAAGAGGATGCTCACTGCCCTGCAGCAAATCATGTTTGACCCAGCAATCTAATGGTCAACAAAAGAACAACTGAAAAGACACACGATGGATAAAAAGACTGGCAAAGAATAAAAGGAAGGCTGGACAAGTATTGAAAGTCCCATAATCCATGTTTGCAACTGTCATCTATGGAGCACCCCTGTCTTCCTCAATCCACATGCATCACTTGGCCAAAACAAGTGAGCATGAATTTATATACATGTGTGCAAGTGTGGGTGTGTAATACTAAAGTGGTTGTAAATTAATACAGCTTATGTAGGTTAAAAGAAACTCTCTGTGCGCTGTGTCTCCTTGAGCATTTCATTACCCTGTAAGATCCCAAAGTTCAAACCTGTAACACCAGTTCCATGTATTCATTTATTTGATTAGACTACAATTAATATGAATGTTCTCCGTGCATTCAACCACATTCTAATTTGGAATTAAAAGTAAAGATTCTAATGTTATGACCACTATGGGAGAAATTCTGGCCTGGGACTTTACGTAGTACAAGTCAGGTATTGCAAAAAGTGCTGTGTAGCATAGGCTACCAGATCTGGGATGCAAAACTCCAGTTAACCACTAGATGACAGCAAAGAGCTGGTTTTTCCTCCAACCCTTTACTGCATTTAGTGATAATCTGGAGATTTGTCTCTTAGATTTGGTAGCTCTAGCATAGCAAAATGACAGCCTTAGCTCCTTGACGTCTCCATTTTATGTGAAAAGAGCTATAGCCTATTTCTATGGGAAAAGCTCCCTTCCATCAAATAATCCTTCCAAAGTCACTTCTTTTGCAGAATTATTCACATATCACTATAGACTTTGACCACTTTCTGGTGTGTTACACCACACTTACCCAAGCTATCCATTTTGTGAACCCAGCCAAAGCTATCCACCATTAATGGCTACCTGTCAACAGCTTTCAGAGGGAAAGGAGCATTAGGGGAGAAAAGAAATGAAAAGTGTATCTCGGCTCAAAGCCCACCCTGGGGGAAGTTTCATTCAAGCGACAAAGCAGGTAAAATGACAAGCAGGAAAAGGAACATCTTGTGAAAAATCAGATCAGCACAGAGCCAGAACTGCTTTAAAATGTTTCCCTCACCCAACCACCCCCCAGTGATCTATCTTGACTGCAGCTATTACAACCAACTTGCACACTTTCCATAGCCATAGTAATCCAATGTAAATGGCTCCTTATTTGAAAAGAAGGGTGCCTGGGAAAATGATTATTGTTCCTGGCAGTAGAGACTCAGCAGTCACTCATCCTCTTTTTCTATCAGCAGTCCCTCAATTTTAGCACTTGCTATAAAGCTGAATAGCATGCATTCAAATACGGTAAAGTATCCTACAGACAATAGCTATTGCCTGATGAAGAGATCTCAGGGAAATAATAATACTTTGGTTTAAACTCTATGAACCAAATCTATAGTATTTCATGGGCTTAATATTTTACAGGTGATATTGAGATAGATAGATAGATAGATAGATAGATAGATAGATAGATAGATAGATAGATAGATAGATAGATGAGAGGAAGAGAGAGAGAGATGCAGACAGCTATAGACTGAGGCTTTTACTGCAATCTCTCTTTGTTCAGATGCTAATTGTGTTTTTAATGGATGAGCCAAATAACAACTTACTGATTGGGAATGAGAAAATACTTGCCTTCCAGGACAAGGCAAGGCAAGAAGACTTCAAATACAGTATTTTCTATAAAGGAAGTGAGACAGTTGATCAGGCTGCAATTAGATTTGGACTATATGGCTGTGACTGGCAGGTGCTTGGTCCACCAATCCTGATATTCTGAAAAACATTCCATACTCTTTTGCTTCATGTGTTTGGTCCTAATTTTTTTTTTTAACTCATTTTGGGGGTTGCTTTTTTCCCAATACAGTTGCCTTTGTATTTGCATGTTTCTCGGAAAGAATCACTCAAATTTGTTTCCACCTTTGGAGTAACTGCACAGAGCCCGTACTCCTTACAATTTCCATTCTGTTCCCTCCAACCAAGGGCTACCATACTTAGGCTGCAAAAACCCAGGCAATCATTAAATAGCAAAGAGATACAGAAAACTTTGACTTTTCACTGACATCTAGTAGATGGGGTCGATAGATATAGATAGTATGACTATCTGCTAACAGTATGATATTGTTGCCAAATAAAAGAAGAAGAAGAAAGTTTATGCTGCCCCAAGGGATGACTGGAGATGACCAGAAATAACTGGATGGTTTATGCACACACATAAAAAAGGAAGGGCTTCAATTGTATAAATGCCATCTTGACTTTTGTGATGTACCCCCATAGCAGAATCATAGTTTCCAGATCACAAGAAGTAAGCATTTCACCCATTTTGATATTGTGTTTGGTTCTGAGCTCTACATTTCAAGAAGGAATCAGACAAACTTGAACAGTTTTAGAGAAAGGCAGTGAAGATGACCAGGGACTAGACAGATAAAATTCCTGTTGCATTTCTATCATTTACATTGTTTGCATAATAATAATTGTACAAACTAAACAAAATGACATTATTTGCATCTTTTATTTTTATCTTTTATGTTTTATGGATTGCATTGCAATTTCTTTGAATGTTTGGAGCTGTCCAGAGTCACTGAGAGTCAGGCTGCATACAAGTTTGATAAATTATTTATTATTATTTCTACATGAATGATGTAGTGTCTGATTTAACAGACATTTGGGAATAGCGGACACCCTTCCTCCCAAATTGTGCATTAAATTGAGATTTCAGATTCTGATTTAGTATTGTGGGCAGAAAATATGAAAGGAGGTATCCTAGAAGAAAGTAGATTTTCAGCCAATAAGTTTCAAATGAATCTACAATCATGCAACATCTTATTACATATATGATGAGGAGAGGAAGAGTAAAAAAAAAAAAGTCATGTTACCCATAATTAGTTGGGCTTTTATGTGGTGTTTGTTTCACAGATGATGACAAATACCCATTACTGTAATTTCAGAACCGAAGAGAAATCTGTTTTATCCACAAATTATGGTAAAATGTTGCTAATGGATTCTACAAACAATGCAAGGCAACTGCAGATTTACTCACTTTATATGTATCACAGAACCTTTTTGAATATAATTGCAGTCCTTGTTAAAGCTGCTCAGTGCCAGCTGCTATATGGTGATTGCTTGCCTGTGTAAAATTTGGATTGGTTTATATGACAATTGTCAAGCCTCTCAGATTTCCAGCTGTCAACCCAACCTGCTCCCCTATTAAATGGGATTTTACTTTCATAAGAAGACTTTTTGATAGTCAGCGTGAGTTAAGGTCATATTGGACCAGATGTACTCAGCTAGGCGTCTTAATCTCCCTGCTTCAGAAAATCCAGAGTATCCCTAGTTATGTATCCAGCTTGAAAACCTCCAGCAAGAAGAACCTATCCCACATGCAAGCACCATTCACATCATTGATATGCCATGTGATGAGTTCTGGGGCATCTGTTCTCACCTAATTACAGTCATTTTCCTGCATGATATCATCTAGTTCAAAACCATCAGTAGTTGTAAAATCAAGACAGGGCAGCTCCTGATTTTCCACCTAACATTTTAGCAGGTTTATTTTGCTTTATCAAAAAAACAAAACAAAACACTATTCACCCGCGTTCATAAGTGGATAGTTAACTGCAATTTAGCACTTCAAAGCCATCTCAATGTGGCTTTTGGTCAACAAGACTAACTGGCGATTTGCCAGCAGGCTTTGTGCTGGATAGCTCTGGGTTAAGTGGGAAGGAAGAGGCTTATTTATATGCTGTTTTCTGTTCTTGTGCCTGGTTTCATGAAATTACCTAAATGGTTTTCATGCATTTTCAACATACAGCATTAGAGCTCTTTGCCCAAGCAAACAAGAGAATACTGATGGCTCACCACATGTGCTACAGTGCAAGATTTCCCATTACAGTTTGGCAAATCCCAGAGAAGTTCTCTTTGGTTTGGTATCAGTTGCTTACTGATGCAGCCACCAATAAGGTGACATTATTGTACAGGTTTTATGGAGAGGACCTGCAGCAAGCTGGCTCTGCCAGATCTTTCTGGCTGGGCAGAAGAAAAGCAGTTCCATAAGTCTCTAAGTTGAAAGCCACAGATCAATCTTTCAGACTCTGTTAAGAATATAATAGGCCTACTGTTGGATCAAGCCAAAGACCACCTTAGTGCAGCATTTTGTTTCTAATAGTGGTCAGCCAGATACCTCTGGGTACTTACAAGCAGGAGATGGAGACTTACTGCTCTTCTGCCATTGTTTCCCAGCAAGAGGGGTTCTTCTAATGATTTTTCAGACTGATAACTTCCATAAACCTAACCTCCATGAAGGCATTCAATTCCCTTGAGTGAGTAGCCGTCACCATGACTTGTAGCAATGAATTCCATAGATGAATTATGGGCCACATGAAGATGTGCTCCCTCTTATGGACCATATTTTTGGAAGGGTGGGGTTCTAAAAATATATTTCTTGAAATGTTTAGCCTTCCCATGACTTGCTAATAGAGTCGTCAGGTGCATGAATGATGCTGCTTTAAGTACCAAGAGGATCAGCCATCAGAGAAAGAGCTGACTATGACTATGTTCTCACAAGACACTTTCCCATTATTAATGTCATCATGGTTTAGCCAATTCACTCAATTAAGTCAATTTGCACACTACATCAAACCATCAACTCACCACATGGCCTGGATTCACACAACGTTAGACAAAAATCTGGTTGTTTATCATGTGGATCAGCGTGTCAGCTGAACACAGTCTATTAGTACACAGAATTGTATTGACAACATTGAAATCGCCTGAGGAGTGGACAGGATGTTTGGGATCTGGCCCATTACTAGTAAAGCAACAGTGATTTGAGTCAGCAGTTCTGCTTTTCTGGAAAGATTCCTGTGCCTTTAGCAACTATTTGTATGGCAAAAGGTTGATTGGTGAGACACATAGCCTGTTGTTGGCTCATTCTGCTGGGGCAAACTATACCTGTTGTATTTCTGCATGATACTTTAGTATCCAGTCATGGCTGGGGGGAAATGACAAATATTCAGGCCAAAATAATCTGTTTCTCAGATCCTTTTAGGATAAAGATTAAATTACAGCACTGCATTTTTGTCTTTTTGATGTACGTTGTGCAGTTACAGCTTACAAGAGTGCTGTTTGTAATTTAAATTTCATACCATCGAACAAAATGCTTCTTCCCTTGCCTGCTCATTCAGAGTGCTTCAGTCTTTTGCTACCAAGACAAGAATAAAACCCTATAAATTGCCTCTTATGGTTATAATGTTCAGGTCTTAGGAATTAGCTTGGAAAGTAGCTAACTTTACTAAACAGGGTAAAAGGCACTGGCGCTAAGGGAGAGAATGTTAACACATGTTGCATTTTAACCTATTTGTACACTCTTTAAAGCTTTAAGGGGATTCAAGGATTTAAATGAAATCCTTGAGTGAATTTGCTATTATGGTGGTGCTTTCTAATGTTTGTACCTTGTTTTTATGCTGAGTTTTCAGGCTGGGGGTGAGCAAACCAACTCAGAAGGCTTTGAAATGAAAGGTAATGTCAGGAGACCTGGGTCTCTCACCTTCCTCTAGCCTGGACATGTATCACATTCTAATTCAATGTCTATTGGAAGGAAAGAAATTGACTTTGTTCCAAGTAGACTCTAGAGGTTTTTCCTCTACATGTTTTTGTAGAACTGACAAAATGCTACTGAGCAGTTTAATTGAATGTGATTCTGAGCGCTGACAACAAATTGAGATTTATATAAAAAAATAATAATAATAACTTAGAGCTTTATTGTAAAGTCTGGTTTCCCTAATGGGCAAGTAAAACAAGAATACATGAATAAATAAATAGGTGAGCTTTGTTAAGAAAGCAATCATAATCAATTTAGATAGAAATACAGCCTGCAGCATTTTGAACAGGCAAGCGCATTGAGTGTGGGGGAATAGGGCAGAGATGTCCACAGGATCCAAAGCTTTTTGTTAAAATGACAGAAACAACATTGTGCTGTCATGATGCAAGTCACACCCTTTTTGTACAGGCAGACAATATCACAACACACATGCAAAAGGTACAGAATTTGCTAATGATACTCAATTGCACATCGCTATCCCAGGCTGTGGGGAAGATGTTGTGGACACCCTTTCATAGTGCCTGGAGGTTGTCAGGGTCTGAATGGGAGACACAGACTGAAGTCGAACCCTGGCAAGTTGGAGTCGCTATTGAAAGGTCAACGTCCTCTGTCACTGCCAGAGTTACACCTTGATGGGCCTGCACTACACATCAGGGAGCAGGTTTGCAACTTGGGGGTCCTTCAGGACTCACAGCTCCTGCTAGATCAGCAGAGAGAAGCTGTTGCCAGGGAGCCTGTGCCCAACTTCAGCTGGTGTGCCAGCTGTGTCTTACCTGGGCCAGGAGACCTGGCTACATTAATTCATGCCTTTATCATCACCCAGGCAGACTACTGTAATGTGCCCTACTTGGCATTGCCCTTAAGGAGCATATCTAGTTTGCAAAAACTAGAGTTGTTCCCAAATGCAGCAGCCTGGATACTTTCAGGTTCCTGGCATTGGGAGCATTCTACACCAGTTTTGTGTTCCCTGCATTGATTGCTCACTGGTTTCCAGGTCCAATTAAAGTGCTGTTTTGATCTATAAAGTCTTTTATGTCTTGGCACCTGGATACTTGCAGGACTGTATGCTCCAGTCAGTATTGGCCTGACTGACAGATCAACCAGGGAGAAACTGCTGCAAATCCCATACTTTTAGGAGGTTTTGGGGAACCAAGAAAAGGTGACACTGCTTTTCTGTTGATGTTTTGAAAAGGTTTGAAGACCAAGCTGTTCTGGAGAACGTTGCCATGATTTGATGTCCTCCTCTGTACCTTTATTTATCTTTATTTGTATTGTATGTTGTACTGTTTTGTTTTTGTAGAGTTGTATTCTTGTTGCTTTTATCTTTGTACCATGGATGTTTTAATTTGTAGTTTTTCTGTGTAAGCCACCACGAGCTGTTTTGATTGTGGCAGCATAGAAATGAATTTGATAAATAAACATTACAAACAGCAAGAAACAATACAACAAAGCAAAGAATGATGCATATGTAGAAGAAAAGAAAACATTCAAATTAACATTCTCCCATTGTGACAATGTTATATTATTTGTGTTAGTATTATCATCCTCCATAAGTAGCTGATTTAATTGCCAGGACAAAATGTGAGAATAGCACAGGTGAACGCCCACATCGCTTCAGAAAAGTTGTCTTTGCATTCACACAAAAAGTTCTGCCAACAAAATTTGACCGAACCTTTACAACTTTCTCAAATGAAATTCTGCAATATCCTCCCCACTGCCCCCCAGCCCCAAAACAGTTCTGCTTTCCTCAGCTAAACTTGAAAATCAACACCTGGGGGTGTCACTTTACACTATAGAATGAAGATGAAAAAGATATTGTTTCCATATGAAAGGAGCTGTAAGGAACTTGGAAGAAACTTTATCCAAACAAGTCTAGTTTGCTGTTTGTTCAGTGAAGCATCCAAGTTTATCTGTTGCAGGGCAATTCTCACATTTTGTCCTTGAGGCACAAGTGACCAGGCTCAAATTATCTTACTTCAGACATATTATGTGAAGACCCAGCCCTGTGGAAAAGGCTCTAATGCTGGGAAAGGTAAAAGGAAGGAGAAAAAGAGGACAACCAGCAGCAAGGTGGATGGATTCAGTGACATTGGCAATGGGTGTATTGTTGGAAGACCTGGAGGACTAGATTAGGGATAGATAGTCATGGAGAAAATCTATCTCTGTGGTTGCTAAGAGTTGACACTGACTTGATGGCACATAATCAATACTATTGCTATTATCCTCCCCTTGTGCTTTGCTTATATGCTGGGAAATAAAGCGACTATTCCAAAGATCCACTGAAAATCTAGGACTCTCTCATTCAAAGAAAGTCAACTTCTTGTGCTGATGCCCCTGGAATTTCTTACTGTTTGTGCTCCTAGTCTATACATTTATACAAAGGAAATGATTGCATCTTGTTCACCCAGAGGCATTTCCTTCTCAGCTTTTCTGAAAGGGAGAGGGAAAAAGAGTAAGCAAAAACTATCAGAGCACAGAAACCCAATCAGGCTAAGAAAATGATCCACCATTTCAACATTACTTCCAGGCTCATCCAAAAGATGCCAGTCAGCTTATCCATACAGAACAGTTCAAGTCCATTAAGAGTCCCTGCCCAAGCAGATATGAATGACCAGAAGGCATTTCAGCCTTCTGCTCATTGGAATTTCTGCATGTTGCTCTATCATCAATTGAAAAGACAAGCAGAGATCTTTTCCATAGCTCAGAATTGTAGTACTGGTGTCAGGAAAGCAAAAGCTCAGAATGAGCTGAGATTAATGAAGAATGCAAAGAATAACAAAAGAGGCTTCTTGAGATATGTTCAAAATAAAAGGGAAAGAAAGAGATCAGCATACCAGCTCAGTGACACTAGGAAATTTCTAACAGGTAGTAGAAAATAGCTGCTCAACTCGTATTTGTGGTCCAGCTTTCTTCAACAAGAGCACTTCACACCTGGCCACCCCGCACAAGCCTGCTTCTTCTGCCCATGTTCCCATCATTCAAGCCAACCCAAGACTCTACTCACACTCCTAGTGGAACAAGCTGACTGTTTACTCCATCATCCACCCCTGACCTCCATCTATCAGGACATGTTCATCACTTTACAGCCTCCTTTGTCACTAGTGGCACCAGCACTACTAATGCCCTGGCTTCATTCACCACCAGAGGTCCTGGCTTACCTCAGATGAAAGGCCATCCAGCCGACTTTAGCACATTGCAGGTCCATTTAGTATTGGGCCCATAAAACTTTCTCAGAATTGAAAACAGGACCTTCTAGCCTAAAACCTTGGGCCACATTTGCACAGAATGGTGGAATGAGTCAGCCACTCCCCAAGGTACAAATTTACTTTCCAAATTAATGGCACATGATTGTCAATATCCTAGTCAAAGGGAGATCAGCAGTTTCTGAAGTCTTGCTATCCACTACAAAGAAAACTTTGCTTACAGGTTAAAAAAAAGGTCCATTGTAGCCTTATCATGGTTCTAACTGTTTGAACAGGATACTAATCACACACACACCTAAACCAGTTAAACATGACTTTAAACAGGGCCATTAAGGATCTTGCCTTGTATAAAAATCAACAATGGGTCATGCCTTTGGAATACAAGGCTTCATTGTAATAAAGTAATAAAATCTATTCATTTCAGTTAAAGAAAATGACACTGATTGCAAACAAGTCAAATGTTACTGACAGATGTCCATGCACACATCTCCGATTTGAGAATTAGTGGCAGTATTTGTTGATTGCTCAAACTTAGCATTGCCTCTAATCAACTAGTTATTATTCTGGTTCGCTGTAAAAATAAAACAGTAAAGACAGAAAAGCTGAACAGATTATGTAGTGATGCTGTAAAAGCTGATGCGCTATGAATCCATATAAATTATTTAATTAAGGGGCCAGATTCATTTCCAAAGAGATTGTATACTATGTTTTAAGAAGTGGACAAGGCAAGGGAGTAATCAACTCACTGTCACCCATGACTTTACCAAGGTTCCTCATTATTGCTTCTGATACTCCACTTTGAGGACCCCTTCAGAATGGCAGGTATTATGGCAAGCTGCAGAGTGAATGGCGCTCTTGCTGTCACTAGAAGGGAAGGGGGAAGATGGAGCAACCTTCACCTTCTATAGTTAGTGGGTCATCTTTACCCTGAGTTATCTTAAGCTTTCCTTGGTTGCTGTTTTTAAGCTGGCAACTCAGTTACAGACTTTCAGACATTATCTGTAGAGTTGATTTTGATTGATTGATTGATTGATTGATTATGTGCCATCAAGTTGTTGTTGACTCTTCGCGTCCACATAAATAGATTTTCTCTATGACCATCTGTCCCTAACTTGGTCTTTCAGGTCTTCCAACAATGCACTCAATATGTGATGTATCTTTACATATTATGTTACATTTTACAAGAGCTGTCATTCAAGTTCTGACACTTTCAAATACAGAGCTGAGTTAAAAACCTAGATCACATCATATCACTGACTCATTTTGTGAATAATTCTCTTTCATGCAGGGACATCAAAGCATTTTCCTGATACGTTAGTCTCTGGTGTATTAATATAGCACATGAAGATAAGGTTGCCCAATTCAAAATAAAGACAGGTACATTCAGAACAGTTCTGCTTTTTCTTGCTCACCCAACATCCCATTTTAATGGGCTTGCAGTCTTAAAGGAACAAAATTGGAATGGATGGACAGTTATGAATCCATCTAGACCAGCATTTTACAGCATAGGAACAGATAATCTGGTGCCTTCCAAACATGTTATAATGGATAAGACTCAACCAGGAAAGGCAGTGTGCATAAATTCTAGGAGCTGTAGCCCAATCAATTGTAAGGGAACCATAAACTTAAACCTAACTTGGGACTTATATATTATTTGATCCTACCCAATGAGCAGAAAAATCTTCTTTATCTCTTGGCAGGATGGCAGATCTAACAAAGCTATTCTATAATCAGAAAGTTCGCATCCAAGGACATTTAAAGAGGAGGCAGATATATTTCAGGAAATATGGAAACATCTCTTTGAGCATTTGGGTGAAAAGTAAACATGAAAGAGCATGGTAGATTGGATTCATTTTTGATTGAAGTGGCATAAAAGTGCCTGCAAATAAATAAATAATTTCACAGTGCTTTTTAAAAAAGTAAGTTGCAACAACTAGTAACAACTAGTAACAACAGCAAAAAATATATAAGATAAAACAGATTAGTTAAATCTATGATTTACAAACAAATAATATAATAATTACAAACATATGATTTGTGATATATTGAAAATGGTTGTTCTGCTTTTCAGACACCCTTTGCAAAAAGCAGGAGTCAGGATCACTTGTAATTCCAAAGGATAAACATTTGACAAATTGGAAGTGAATCCAGAAAAGACCATTTCTCCCATACCTGTAAGTGGGCTTTTGTACTCAAGGATTTCTTTAAAATATGTTCTTCTATAAATTTTATATTTGGGCACGTTTATAATAGATAGTTCCACAGATAGCTAGGCACTAAGCTATTTATAACTTCAATTCAGGGATAGGGAATCCAAACTCTCATTAGTCCTCACTGTCAGCTTTTTCTTATCTTACACTAGACTAACAACTATTTAAGCAGGGATTAAATAGATTTATTGGAACTAGGAAAGCCACTGAAGAAAAATTCCAGCAACTGCGAGTTATAAAATGCAAGCCCTATTTATAGTAAAAGCACGGGTCAGGTTTTGTACCTTTTTTTCCCCCTGCCTGTGTGATATAAGAGGCTGAGGGTGTCATGCAGCTGGGCAGGAGGAGTGATGGCCATCCATGCCTTGTTAATATTAATGGGTCAGTCTGGCTGCAAGCTATTTGCCTCTGACCTTGGCAGACCTAGACTTCACCGTTCCCATCATAATCAATGATGAAGGATGTTGGGAACTACAATCCTACCGTTTCTGTGTGAAAAATTAAACTACAGGTCAACAAGCATTTCTGGCTCTGACTACCATGGAGCAATCTCACATAATGACCTACGCACTTCCCCAAAATACAATCAGCTGTAACCTCATAAAATTCTCACAAAATTCTGATGTTTGGATGTTCTCACATAAGATGTAGCAAGATCTTGCCTGAGATCAAGTTATCTCATGAGGTCAATGAACTCTTAGGAGATCTGGCCATTCCAGAAGAGTGCATCCATGTTTTCAAAAACTATGGGTGCATTTTGAGGTACGGCAGATGACTCAGCATCTGTGAGTGATGTCTTGTCAACCACTGAATTAAACTTGGAAACCTTCAGTATTTTTCATATAGATGTGGTATAATCATATCAACCCTAGGCTAACAACCTAGCTATCATATTTTGTCCCAAGTGAAGGTCTATATATTTTCCTATGGGTGAAGTGATAAAAAGAAAAGTGCAGTGAATCAGAATTTATCATATACTGAGGGCAGCCTGGAGACACAAGAACATTTGTTCTCTCCTAGAAATAGTTTAAAAATATATGAGGTTTTCTTGTTGCATCTTCCATAACCACTCTTGTGAATACAAATCAATTCTTTGCACATCACATTAGAAAATAGTAACAACCTTCATATGATCTGCACAGCTTTAAAGCCCAGCCCAAAATTCGGTTAATGATCTTATCTTTGGGTCCCATTAGCTCAATGCTTTTTCTTAGCTGCACCTTCTTCATGCAAAGACAGTGATACAAGAGACGGACATATTAGCAATACTACTTACAGTCCTGCTAGAGGACATCCTCAGATGAGGAGGATGGGGAGGAATTGGAGCCAGGGACATCTGGTAGCAATAGTCCTATTGTTGGAGTATCCACGGTACTGAAGCCAATTACTCTACTTTGGCTTTTGTAGTTCCAGCAAGTTCCCAGGACCTTTCACCTGCACCCACTGATAGTTTCTTAGACTCAGAAGTTCATCCCTTAGTCCTAATGGAGATTCAGGGGCAGGAAGCTGAACTTCATAGATCTGAGAGGCTAGCTAAAAGGCACAGGAGTGCTAACCGGAGAGCAGGCTCTGAAGCTCCAGTGCAATAGCTAGGTGGAGGCTCGGTGTGGCTTATTTATTGCCCTCCCTGTGAAAAGTGCTGAGGACAATTCTTCTCAACTCTGATCTGCATGTATGTTGCTTTGGCACCCTGAATTTTGCCTCACCTTGTCTTTGGCCTCTCCTCTGGATTTGTCGTCTGACTGTTGTTTACTGGTCATGATCTGTGCCTGATCTGTTTGACCATAAGCACAGCCTAACCTCAAAATATGGGCAGAGGAGTTTTTCCAAAGCTCCTTATTTTCTCCTAACTGTGATAAACTGCAAGTTGGTATATCTCAGGCTGTAGCAGATCTATAGCCTGCTAATTTACATTCTGCAGCCAGCCAAGTCAGCACACAAAAACTACCGTGCTTCAAAGTAATCCCAGTATCTACCCAGTGCTTATGGTTCATCTTCATATCTCCCTAGCCATAGCATTAGCATGTCCAGTAACTGTTTGTATATGATGTGTACTCATGACATTGCCTTCATCTCATCCCTAGCCTGTAACTGGGGCAACTTAGTCATCTTTAGCTGTCCCAGTTTTAAAGTAGCATTTTTCCTTTTCTTCTGAACCAGTTTTTGCCATGGACATGATCTAGCAGGCTTCATTGACAATGTGGTTGATGACACTGAGATCTACTGGCTACTTTAAGCTGTCATGAGCACATTCCCTCTCTTTGAATTGCTGGGAACTATTCTCTATAGCTATCATTTTGGCTTTGGGCTGCAGGAGACCAACCTTGCTTTTGTAGACTTTGTAATGCCTAACCAGAACATTCTTACATGAGCTCCTTATATACCTATTAGACCTGGATTTTAAACATAGGTTTAGTGCTCTTTTGAAAGAGTGCGAGACTCATGTTTAAGAAGCAGAACTACTGCTTTCTTGAATGCTGTACAGATGCTTGATTTAAACTGAGTAAGAAAGGCAGGTTCTGCTAGCTGTGGATTACTGGTCTGTCACCATAGGATTCATTACATATTTTCCACTGCTTCTACCAACAAGGGGGTTTCACACGGACATACTTTTGACTGGTTTTATTGTTTTGTTGGGGAGGCAGCACTATTTCACATTTTGCCTACCATACAGGCTACTTACAGTTGTTGCCAGCTACAGGTTTCCCATTCCTTGCAGAACTAGTCAAAGACAGAGTTTGCTGGCTATTGATTGCTTTATCCTTCCTCATCCATGCCTCTCCTTCATGCTTGTGACCTATCAACTAAGGCAGTGTTGTCCAAACTTGGCCACTTTAAGATGAGTGGACTTCAACTCCCAGAATTCCCTAGCCAGCCATGCTGGCTGGGGAATTCTGGGAGTTGAAGTCCACTCATCTTAAAGTGGCCAAGTTTGGACAACACTGCCCTAGGGTATTTTTTGGAGACAGGTTTAGCATTATTTTACAGCAATTTGACAGATAATTAAACCGTCCATTCTAAGCATCCACCTAACACTCACCCATCCATACCTCAGCACACATTATGGAGAGCAAATAGTAGCAGGTGACGCTCAGTGGAGGAAAAATGAAGTCAGTCACTTTCCTTTCCTTGTTCCATATTAAAAGAGTGAGGACAGCCCCACTCCCTGGCTTCGTTACTGAAGCTGGATACAGATGATCAATGAACACAGTTTGTGCCACCATACTTTTCTGCGAGTTCACAGACTGTAAGAAAGCACTTTAACCCAGCCACCTGACTGTACCCCAAGTCCTTCTATTCAGATAGGCAGTTAGAGGTAAGCAGACAATGATTTTCTGTCTGGAATGTAATATGTACTGATAATCTGATATGTAAAAAAACTTGGTATTTAGCAGACCATTTTCAAGAGTGTTTAGTATATTTTATTTATTTATTTATTTATTATCAAACTTGTATGCTGCCCATCTCCCCCAACGGGTGACTCTGGGCGGCTCACAATAATAAAAAAGAAAAAACACAGGTCCTTCCAAGCATGGATAAAATCTATAAATAATTAAAAAACATATATTAAAATGCCCTAAAACCTCCTATAATTTTTAGCCCTAAAAACCTGCAAGATGCTGGGGGGGGGGGGGACAAACCTATCACTCCAGCAGCCATCTCCCCATAGCATTCAATATGTGAATAGCAGTAAAGTTTATGTTATTAAACAACAAGGACTCCACTAAACAACAATTGTTAGGGCTTAGAAAATGTTGCCTCCCGCCACAAAAGAAGGTGTCATATAAAAATGGACAGTTGGGTTGTTTGTTTCCGGTATCATCGTGTTCAGATGTGGACACAAAATGCAATTCTCAGAATTCCGCACTATCGTGTCCAGCAACCCCCATCATAGATGAACCCCGTTCTAAGAAAAGATGTCATCAAGATGCTCAAATTTCTACAAACATTCTGCTACAAATCATGTGTCTCCCTTCCATAGCTCCTGTCACCAGAATATAGCTTACGGCTGCAAAAAGTATTTTCATTCCTTCTTCCCCCTCTGAAACATTGCAAAAATCTCAGAAATTGCATTGATTTTGCAAGATTTCAGCAATGGCAGAGGAATGTGCCAAACTCTCATAAGCTCTAATGCAAGATTTCGTAGTCTTATGAGATTGCAAGGAAAACATATTTCATTTTATTTGGCAGGAGTGAGAGTTTCACTTGTGAATCTAAAGGGTACTCTGGCATGCTTGTCCCTCTAAGATGTTTTGTTACAGAGTGCCAGTTGCGGGCTGATATCCTGGTGTTGGACTTTGGCTGCAGAGTTGCATTAAATATACTGTTTTGTCACAATGTGAGGTGGGGCAAGGTCCATTCCCTTTGTGGTCAGGTTTTTCTGCTCTTTCCACTGGATTTTATGCATGGATATATTCCTTGTTGAGATGTGTGTCCCATTTCACCATGACTGGGGGTTGTTCAGAGTCTGAATTATATCATTATCATTTGCTTCCTTGACCTGTCCTGCCTGTGTTGCCATCCTGTTCTTGGTTTTGCACTTGTAGTAGCGAACTGGCAAAATAGCAGTATGTTTCAGAGCAGAGCACAAATGGCCTTTTGAAGTTCTCTACCAATTTTAAGAACAAATGAATTGGATGGATGGTTCCTTCAAATTTTCTGCTAAGACAATTTTCACATATTCTCCTAGAAATTCTCCAACTGCTTCTCCAGGGGCAACTTTCCTTTTGTGGTGATAATAGTGCCAGTAGATTTAATGGGAAGCCAGGGAGCCTGCAGATGCTTGGAAAGAAGGCTGCCCAATAAATCTACATCCATGTCCTTGGCTGCCTGGGAACTAAACTCCCTGCCCTCCCTCAAAGCTTCCCCACAGCTCACCAAAATGTCCTTCTCCTTCAAAAGAAATTTCAAATGCAAATTCTTTCATCAAATTGAAAAAAAAACTGTACAAAGGGAATACAAATTATACCAATAATGAGTCAGTTGAACAGGGTGAAACAAGGGTCTCAAATTCAAGACAGCCTCAAATTTACAATATGTTACATTTTTTTCTTTTCTCTGAACCTCCATTTTCTTATTGCTCCAGCTAACTCATAGCTTGTATCTGTCTTGTGTTTTATTTTCTTCCCTTTCTCTTATTCCGGAGCAGATCTTTAACTTAAAATATTTAACTTAAGTTCCAGTTAGCTTTTTATTTGTTGTCATATTATATGTAAAGAGATGGGTGGCTCTATCAATTGAATAAATAAATAACCAACTCACTATGGAGGACATTCTAACATAGGCAAGGAAAATTGGTGAAGGATTTGCCCAAACTTGAAATTATATTTTGTTTGGAATCAACAAGTTATTAACAAACTCCTTATTCTTCCTACAATTTGAAAATTAATCAAGGTTATGCTGTGTATTATAGCATGCAGCACATCAAAGTTCAGCTGCTATTTTTTATAAGTATGGCTTCTTTGAAAGAAAAAGGAAATTCACCTTTATGGGCCTTTCCAGCCATCTTCCCACCTCTCAGTAATAATAGTTACATATCCTATACTTCTAGATTTTTGAACTCAGTGTTCCCAAGATGAGGGACATACAAAGCTGTACATAAAAAGCTGTGTCTATGAATACTGAAGGCTGCATTTACTTATTATGCCTCTATAGACTCTGCACTGAACTGGAAGGATGAGGAGAATCCAGATAACTTGGTGTTTTTGTTTTTGTTTTTTTCTGCCTAGAGCTCCTGTCTTGAGGCTGTTGCAAGTGCAAACCATTATTCATTTATGTAGCTTACATAAGGATCAAAGATGAGGGTCTGAAGTCTGAACAAGCATGTAGGACTCAAACAATATTGTGCCAAAATCTTTCTTCCGATTTTCTGAAAGTTTTCTTTCTTAGGGTACTTGAGAATTTTTCTGATTTTTCCCCCATTTTACTGTTTACTGTTGCAAGCTGACAAGAGTATAACAAGAGTGAGTAACTTCTGATGAGTTAGGGGCTGCACTCAACCTCCCAAACATCCAGATCACATGAGGCCAACTCATGGTGATGTCACTACTTTTTGGCCTATTTGGGGAACTTAGATATATTAAAAATGGGAATGAGGATGAAAGTCTTCTGGAAAGTATACTATTATTGCCCTTCAGAAATGGCACTTGGCTGTCAAATGTCAGGGTACTGGAGGAGGCACGCGCGTGCGCATGCACGCGCATATATATCCATTCAATTGTGCCTGATTCTCGGAGACTGCCTGGACAAGCCCCTGCAGTTTTCTTGGCAAGATTTTTCAGAAGTGGTTTGTCATTGCCTCTTTCCTAGGGCTGAGAGAAAGTGACTAGCCCAAGGTCGCCCAGCTGGCTTTGTGCCTAGGTGGGACTAAAACTCACCAGTTTCTAGCCTGATGCCTTAATCGCTACACCAAACTGGCTCTATTATTGCCCTTCAGAAATGGCATTTGGCTGCCAAATGTCAGGGAACTTGGGTGGAGGGAGGAACATATGGGTTACTCACCGCTAATTTACATAGTTCTCCATCACATGGCAGCTTGGTTTAAAGAAGCATCTTGGAACCAGTCTAGGGATATTCATTCAGATCCAGAGCAGGGAAAAGCTGAGCAGCCAAACTTGCAAACCTGAAAACATGAAGAGATGCTTCTCTAAAAAATCTTTGGGAAACAGTTTTTTTGATTTGAGGCAATCACAGCAAAAGTTTGGCTTCTTACTCTTGGCTCTAAACTTGTCACAAGGATGAAGCTGAACTTCTGAAGGGCAATAAGAAGAATACTTCCATTCTCATTCCCATCTTTAACATCAAAGCCTGATGCTGTTTCCCAGGCTACTGCCTCTGAATGATGTTGGAATCCAATTCTCACCACATGTGGAATACTGTGCCCAGTTTTGGTGGTCACAATACAAGTAGGATGCTGAGGAACTGGAAAGAGTACATAGAAGAGTGACAAAAGTGGTAACTGGCTTGAAGGCTAAATCTTATGAAGAATGTTTAAAAGCACTGGGTGTGTTTAGCCTGAAGAAGAGAAGCCTGAAGAAGAGAAGCCTGAAGAAGAGAAGGCTAAGGGAGACATAATAGCAGTCTTCTAGTACTTGAAGAGCTTTCACAGGGAACAGGATATGGATTTGTTCTCCATAGTGCCCAAGGATAGCACAAGAGTCAGTGAGTGCAAGCTTTACAGAGAGAGATCCAAACTCAGAATAAGAAGAAATTTCCTGATTGTGAGAGCTATTCAGCAGTGGAATAGCCTGTCTCTTGAAGTCATGGGTGCTCCATCACTGGTGGTTTTCAGCACCTAGGAAAACTGGAAGTGAGCCCTTTTGATCTCTGTGTAGCCACTCAAAAACAGAAAAGAGGTGAGAAATGGCTGCACAATCCCAAATCCTATCCAGGTTCACTCATGTCACACTAAACCATAGTCCTCAGGATGCCTGAACGTGTGCACTACACAAAATACATGGAATCCCTTATTTCTATTGGTTAATTTGGGAGTTGAGATAGGGTAGCTCCTGTAGCGAGGATTGTTGTAGCCTTACCTATGCCAAAATACTGCAAATACAGGGGTTTCCAGCTGAAGGGCTTATAGCATCATCAGTCCCAAGGAAGTAAGATACTTCCCTGTCTTTCCATTAGTAAATCTTTATGAAGGAAAACTAGACAGAGGATGGAATGGAGAAAATTGAAGACATGTAAATAGTGGGTATCACTTTCTGGGTCTTCTGCAAAAATGTAACCGCACAGAAGCAGGAAAGATAGTTCCTACAAGAACCAACCTGCCCCCAGATACCCCCTTGGTGCCCACCAGGCTGTCTGCATTACTTGAGGCTTTTTTTCAAAGAATGTTGTAATTAAAAAGAAAAAGAGCTGGCATGATGCACCAGCCTCTAGCATCTTTTTTTTTTTTTTTAACCAGACTACTGGGAGGCTTGTTCACCCCACTGATAAAAGAATGTTTTGTGACTGAACATTTCATGAACAGGTGAGCTTCCATGTCAGCCATTTTGTGAGTGCACCAGTCACATGCCCCCAAAAGTCCACATATGCCTTGGCACAATAAAAGGGAAGGAGTCACCCTGAGCAGAACAGGAAGTGTTGATTGCTATTGATTGTTTGTTTGGGTGAGTGCCATCAAGTTGTTTTCGACTCCTAGCAACCACATAGATAGATTTTCTCCATGATGATCGATCCCTAACCTATTCTTTCATGTCTTCCAATAGTGCACTCATCACCACTGTAACCGAGTCCATCCACCTTGCTGCTGGTCATGCTCTTCTTCTCTTTCCTTTCACCTTGCCCGACATTAGAGCCTTCTTTAGAGAGCCACGTCTTTGCATAATGTGTCTGAAGTAGGATAATTTGAGCCCCGTCACTTGAACCTCAAATGAGAACTCTGGGTTGATTTGTTCAATGATCCATCAGTTTGTTTCATGGCTGTCCACAGTATTCTCAGGAGACTTCTCCAATACCAAAGTTCAAAGGTGCCAATACTGTTCCTATTCTGCTTCTTTAAAGTCCAACTTTCGCTTCCATAGAGTGTCACAGGGAATACCATGTCTTGCACAATTCTGTTCTTTGTAGGATAGGAACATCACAACATCTGAATATCTTTTCCAAGGCCTTTATGGCTGCTCTACCAAGTGCTAGTCTATGATATATTTCTTGACTGCTTGTTCCTTTACTGTTGATGGTTGATCCTAAAAGGCAGAAGCCATCCATCACTTCAATATCTTCATTGCCAGTTCTAAGGCAGGTTGTTCTACCTGTTGTCATTAGCTTAGTCTTCTTTATATTTAATTTTAGTCCCATTTTTGCACCGTGTTCTTTGACTTTTAGTCAAAGATTGCCTTTGACTGACTGGGAAAAATGAGCATCTTCTGCCTTTGACGGACTGCCTTTGACCAACTGGGAAAAATGAGCACCTTCTGGCATGTATTTGTAAAACAAATAAAAGTTCTTAAAAGCATTTTTTTAAAAAAAATTAAAATCCTCTGGTCTGTTTGCACAGTTTGCAGAACTAAATAGGGCTTTGTTAAAAGCTAAACAACCAGAGATAGTACTGCACTGCTAATCTCGCCAACAGTCAACTACTTGCCTATAGCAGAGCCTGCCCTGCCACCTGTTGGCTGCGAGTGGAACAGCACCCTTCTCTCAACCCCAACAAGGCATGAAGTTGTGAAGGCTACCTTTACTTCCTCCCAACTCCCACAATCCCAGACACCAGCCAATTACTTTTATTTTATTTTATTTTATTTTATTTTATTTTATTTTATTTTATTTTATATGCTGTGCTCTAAGAAGAATTGGAGATATATATGCATAGCTTCAGTCATACGGAGGCAGTATGATTATTAATCTGCATTTCTGTTAAGACAAGTATGGAGCCAGGTAATTACTTGAAACTCAGGGATGAATCAGATGACAACGTTTCAGCTTTGAAAGAGCAATAATGAAAAGCAATTAGATAGTCCCGTTTTTGCATCTTCAGAGCAGGTACGTATTGTGTGTGACTCACAAGAGTTCCTCTAGCCTGATAAAAATGATTAACTTTCTGCCTCAGATTGTAAAAAGGAGGTAATACAACAACGAGAACCCAAAGATGTAACATTTCTAAATTGCTGAAAGCCAAGAAGGGTTTAGTTACTTTTATTATCATCATCAGTCTTTATGATGTTCATTAACCAGCACAAAGCAAATCATGAGATAAAGGTAATTATAGAGCTCTGAGTAGACTAGTAGGATTAAAATACATATATACATACATACATACATACATACATACATACATAGATACAAGGGATTTTAACTAAAAAGAATGTTAGGAATAGAAGACATTAAGTCTAACAAGTCAGAATGATACATGTTATTTTGTTAATACCTTGCTCCAGTAGCTTTCTGAAAATGAGGGGTGGGGGCAAGAGAGATGTTGGTTTTCTTCTCCCCAATAGAGAAAATGTATAAAATAAATGATACCACCCAAGCATTGTTGTGTGCCTCTTCTTATCTTGTTTTGTTCCCTCACCCAGCTTTCATATTTCTAAACTAATAGCAATTAAAAGCATATGCCAACCTGTATTTGCTTTGTTGGATGGGTGAGAACCAGAATGATGCCTTCCTGATCATCAATAACTGGGTTTTTAATACGGTGCTCCCCAATCTGGAATCTTTACATATGCTGGAATTGCAACTTTTTGTATTCTCACCCCACAGAGGGAATCAAAAAGCCCCACTCTTTTTTTATGTGTGTCACATGCATCACACACATCAAATGAGATGGGGCTTCTATCACGTGGTCATAGGTACCCTCTTGACTTTTTTGACCCCCTTCCAGATAGCCTTGCTGCTGGGAACTCTAGGAGTGGTAGTCCCATTGCATCAGTTCTAGCAACTTTTTTTTTTTTTAAGTTGCTGCGGGATCAGCTCAAGTGCACCATGGAATAAGTTCTTGGCTTATACTCAGGAGATTTCTCAGTTATTTTCATGGCTAGTATGAAGGCTTTGAAGGTGGCTAGCAGCCCCTATCAATTTTTCATCCAGGTTTCTTTGCTGAAATGCCAGCTGAAAATGTAATAAGATACACTGTCTATGAGGTTTTATATTTTTCCTTCAATTACCTGTCTTCTGCTTTGATTCCTTTAATATATTTATTTTTTCCAACTTTCCCTTTCCAGCCAGCTTCTCATGGATATAAAGACCCATATAAGATTGCGGTCCTGGGTTTGTTCCCTGAAGCAACTGTACTGAATAAGATGTATTTCTGAGAAAGCATCAGAAACAAAACCGGTAATTTTTACCGGCATATGACTACTAGAATTACCATGACACTCTTGATATAGTTCAGTTTGGGGTGTCCACTGGCTCATCAATGAAAAGGAGGACATGTATCATCTAAAAAAAACAAGAATGAAAAATGGCATATCCTAATTTATTCATGGTGCTGCAAATGTGAAAATAATTACTGTCAATAGTAATACATCTCATTACTGTGGAGGAAACTAAGACCAGATGAGTTTTATGGTTCACTTTTTAAAATATGTAAGAGGGCTGAGACATCTCTTCCATCTTTAACTTTTCAAAAGCCTGGTGTGCTTCAGGCCATGTGGTCACTTGGCTGTTCTACAGCTCTGGCAGCGAAGGAAGCTGTGGTCTGCAAAGAGTTGGGGGCTGTGAAAAGAGTGACAGAATATAAAAAACTTCTTAGGAAATGAGTGCACTGCCCACTCACCCACTTCTGGTTCTAGACTGGTAAATCTTACAGTTTTTTAATTTTCAAATATTGCTAAGGAAAATTGCCAGCCTGAAAAATCTGTCCAATAGGTGGACAAACAAAGTGTACCATCTCTGTGTAAGTCTATGCTCTGGGGAATAACTCTTGATTAGCCATTTCAAAAGCTCCTGCTTTCTCATCTTCCTTCTCCTTGAAATAGTCATGGAGCAAAGCACCCTTGAAAAGGAACAACGCTTTTAGGACTTGCGGGAAATAAATAGCAGACTGAAGACGGCTTTGCGAAAAACAGAGCTGACAACTGCGTCAGAATGAAGAGCTGGCGAGTAGACCAGCTCTTTGTAATTCCTCTCTAGACAAGGAGAAAACTTGAGATCACTCACAAGTGCTCCAGAGAGGTGCTCCTCGTGAGGAGACTACAAGATAGCAGTCTCCGGTGGCCTTTGGGAGACAAGGGAATAGCCATCTTCTCAAACCACGGTCAGCGCCTTTGAAAGGACAATAAGTTCACATATTGACTGTTGTATGCCACCCAGAGTCACTTTTTGTGAGGTGGGCAGCCATATAAATTTGATTGATAAATAAATAAAATAAATACATCCTTTTCTAAACACTTTCAGAAATTGCTTGTTAAATGCTTTTTGGCTATTAGAGGCCTTTGGATCAATAGGTTTTACGCACCAGTTGAGTTGCCCTCAATCCTTAGTCAATTTTAACTACAAGTTTAAGAACTTTAAAAAACTTTTTTTTTTTAATAAACAGCAAAAGGATGATTCAAACTTTGATTTTAGAAAGTTACAAATGGACCAAGGGTCCAGATAAATTTGAAAGAAGATTTTGGAATTAATTATAAAGAATCCTTCCCATGGGAAAAGGCTTTTGTTCTGAATTAAAAAAAAAAAACCCATAAGATAAGACTTTAAAAATTGGACACTAGAGGGAATTGGAGGGAATTAAAGATTATAAATAAAGAAGAGCACCCATACTCAACTTATAATTACAGAATGAAGCAAAATATTTTAACATTGGACATATTGAAGGATATTTTTGAACAATTGACCCAGAAGTTAATTTTAATAGTGTCTGCCTCTATAGACAGACTGTGTCTAAAAGATGTTACCGAAGAGGAACAAGTTCTACCTGACAAGATCAAGACGGACTTGAAAGTGGATTTAAAAAACAGGCTACAAGAATGACATGGTAAAAGATGTTACACTGGACATACAAAAGAAACCAGCTGATGTCTTAATAATTAAAAGGGATATACAAACAACTAACCAAGAGAGTGACCTGGATAATTTTCCTATAAAACATGAGTGTACTTCTTAACTGAGATTATCTATGCCCATCACTTTCTCATACTGGGTTTGTAATGCATGGTTGACTTCTTTTGTCCACTCTATTTTCTCTACTGTTTGTTTTCAACATCTAATCTTTCCCAGCCAGAGGATACACAATGGAAGAATCCCTCCTTATTGTCCGTGACATTATTGCATGTTGGGCCAAGAGGCAGGGGACACTGATTCAGCCAAACATTTGTAAATCAAAGCAGAGATGTAGTTGTCAGACGCTTGCTGAAGACTTAGACTTAGATGCTCCCTAGCTGAATCTCAGTTAAAATATCTGGGGAGAAAATAACATAGGCAGGCAGGCAGGCTGTATATAATTATCAATAAGGTATCTCTTCCCATCTGGGTAGCTCTGCAACAGATATGTTGTTTGCTGCTTTGTCTTGTTCTCACTGTTAATACTGTCTTTATACGGAGATGTGAAAGAGGCCTGATATTGGTTTGTTTTGCAAATCTGGGTCCCTAAATGTATTATGGGGTTATCACCTAGGAAATAACTTCCTTCTGAGCTCCAGGCTACAGCTGCAGAGCAAGACAAGAACAAAAGTCTACAATCTATGAATGGCAATCAACCTTTCATTAAAAGAAAGAAAAAACAGTAATGGCAGGATCAAAGGCAAGCTTGTGCAATCTGACTCTACCAAACAGGGGGATATCCTGTGATTTTTCAGAAGATTAGCAAGCGTGGCCATCACCTATTTAAAATTTTAAAAAAATGACAGCCTAATTGAAGTAAAGACATTGTCATGGTGATTTACATGGAATATCTCTGGAGTTTTCTTGCTGTAATACAGAATGGTTTGCAGCACTCTTTTCCGATTTTTTCCCCCCAACTTCCTAGTCCCATTTATAGCACCAAGATACTCTGGTGGTCTCCCATCCAAGAACTAACCAAGCTTACCTCTGCTTAATTTTCTAGAGAGTTTTCAAACTGTGTTTACATGAGAACTTGATGAGGTTCCATGAGAAACTTAAAAAAAAAGTTCACTTGAATGCAACCCTTTTTCTGTCACTAAAGCTCTGCATCTTGATCAGGGATTCCAAGCTTCTTTTTTTTTTAATTAACAGTTTCCGTGTCCTGAAAAAGTTTCAGAATCCCTGTTCTAGATTAGCCAGGTTTAGCCACTTGCAGATGCATAACCAAACTACATGCTATTTGAAAAATGTAGCCAGCAACTAGAAATATTGGTTTTTCATCAACCTTTGTGGGTAATGTACAGTATCTGTAACACAGGGCTGCCATATTGGGCTGCAGAACTCATAACAACCAGTAGATAGCAGCGAAAGCACACACCCACACACATGCACACACACAATCTTTGGTGCCATTTACTGTCTGTCTCGATTTCTGCAGCCCTACGTTAGGCTCAATTTAATGAAAAATGTAATTGCAAGTCAAAAATTAACACAATCATCTTAAATTATCAAAACGCTGTCTCGTCCCCAACCAGTTCTCCTGGCTTTTCTACTTCTGCCAAACCCCACTGATCTTCTTCAGTGCAGCCATCAACCTAAAAGAGGTTGCCCATTCAGGGTAGGATAAAACAGAAACATTTCATCTTTACATCTAATTCCAACCTGTACGGTGTAATTGTAGAACAGGGGTATGCAATCAACACTTAACTTTTCAGTGGCCGCCTAGAGGCTACAAAAAGTGGGTGGGGCCAGGATGAAGTAATTGGTATGACAAGAGCAAAAACAAACATGAGATCCAATGTGGTTTAGCAGTTAAATTGTCGGACTCGGGAGATCAAGGTTAAAGTCTTTAGCCATCTTCAGCCACGGAAACACACCAAATGACTTTGGAATAGTCATTTGTTCTCAGTCTGTGTGATGGAATGGAATTATGAAGGCCAGACTCAGGGAGAAAAACATTTTCTTTCATCTCCTGAGGCGAGAGGGAGAGATAAAAGGATGAGACAGGCACCTCCCTGAGGAATTCACAATGTTGTGGCTGGCATTACTTGGGAACTGGGGTTTCAGTCTGGGAAGATTGATGTCAGGCCTAGCCCAAGGAACTCCAAGAGACCATGTAAATTCAGTCCAGCAATGTTTATTAGCTACAACCTCTAGCAAGAATCTTTGCTTATCTGGGTGATGATTGCTGGTGAGGCAATCTTCTGTTCTTTTGACTCTTTTGAATAGTATGTAGATGCTGTTTATCTCTATGTGTCTGTTAATTGCTGCCTTGTCTGAATACCAGGCTCCCAAGAATTCTCTTGCATATTTGGATTTAGCTTGGTCTAAAATGCTGACAGTTTCCCAGTTAAAACTATGGTTCTGTCTGTCCATGTGTTGTGAGATTAAGGAGTTTTCATCATGTCTTCTGACTGCTAGTTGGTGCTCATGGATACACTCTGCTAGTCTTCTGCCTGTCTGTCCTACGTAGTGTTTGTTACAGTCCTTACACTGTGTGTTATAGATGACTCCTGTTTTTTCTTCTTGTGCTACTGGGACTTTTGGTTTACTTAAGATATTTTGGAGTGATTTTGTTGGTTTGTGTGCTACAGAGATGCCATGTGGTTGTAATAGTCTGTTGGTGGTTTCTGAGATGTTTCTGATGTATGGCAGTGTGATCCTTTTCATAGCTTGTGTAGGTTGTGTTGTAGTAGACTGAGTGGTCAGGCACTTTTTGATAAAGTTGCGTAGATATCCATTTTGTTGGAAGATGTTGTACAGTATAAGTGGTCTTTTTCATCTGTGAGAAATGTGTGAGGGGTGAGATCAGAGACAGGCCTTTTCTGATGAAGTTCCCACACTTTGGAACATGTTTTCCCCAAGGTACATTTGACCCTTTCCTCCTCACATTCTGTTAAAACCATATTATTCCACTGTGCCTTCAAGCCAAGTTTGATTATGAGCCTCCATCTTCAACATGTATCTTTATGACTGTTATTAATCTCCATATACTATTTCCCTTCTGCTTTGTGGTTCACCAGCCAGAGTCTTAATTGATTGGGGCGATTTGCAAATATCATAAAATAAATAAACAAACAAACAAGACAGCAGTTTTTGGAGCCACTCCAGAGGCACCATCCTTGCGCAGGGGCCATGCTGATCTTCTCTGCATTGTTCCATTTTTAGTATATGTGCTGCTGAAGGGAGCACACAGAGGCTGCTTGCTATGGTTTTTGGTGCATCACATGTTCCTGGTGGCTCATATTCTTCCCCCACTCAGGTATACCTATCCAGTATTGCTAAGTACAATGTTGCTTGGCCACCAGTCAAGCAAGAAAGAGGAATGTACGGTGCTCTGATAGGCGATATGCATCACCAATGTGCTGAATAACAGGGGGTGGGGAGCATCATTTCAGGTTTTTTTCCCAAAGGAAAAGCCTCTCTTGGTTTCCTTCTGTCTGAAGAGCAGTCTGGTGCAGAAACACTTGTGACATTTTTTAACCAATTGTGAGAGTTAACTCAGGGATGCAACATTCAGAACCAAGACAGCCAGGAGGAAAGATGGCTTAGAAAGCCTGTCCAGGATGACACTGCTCTGCATATGTGTGTAATGAGCTGTGAGAATAACCTTGAGGAACAGGAGGAAGAGCTGCAGCTAAGACAATGGTCAGATAAGAGAAATCTGAGTCCAAAGCAGGAATGTAATTTGAGAAAATGTCTCAGACTTGACCCTCTTTAGTTCTATTTAGGATAAAGGCAGGGCGAAGGCACATTTAGATTTGCAAGATTCTGTTATTGTAATTTTATAATAAAAATAGTTTTAGTATTCATAATTTGGTGTCCAAATCTAGTCTGCCCCAAAGGGTTGACAATGCATGACCATGCACGCAGCTCACATTTCAACAAAACTTAAGAGGAAGCTCTGGGAAATCATTGTTGCCCATCAATGCTGAAGGTGAATCTGGAGAATAGGGCAGCAAAGGGCCCATGGCAACTGCTGCATGCAGCTTTCCCCACAACTGATTGGGACATCCCCCACAGAAGATTATGGGTTTAGCTCTCCAATTTCCAAACATCTGGGAACAACTGGGCTGTTATGATTTCTCTGCCAGGAACCAGAGAATGGTTGTCTCCATGAATATTCACCAGCCAGCTACAACATTTAACACTAAGTCTGAACCTTAAATTTCATGTTTCCCTCTGGGAATGGTTGCACTAAGCCCATTAAATACTTTACAAGTCCAAGAGAGTCTCTGGACACAAGGCAGCTGCATAAAAGCTAAACAGAGATTAAATATGAATGGGTTTAGCTGCCTCATTGAACAGCAAGAGATTGCTCTCTGTAGCTTAATGAGGTGTGGTTTTCTTTTTGGTATCTGGGAGGATGGTAGAAGTAACCAGAGCATCTTGTTCTGCAAGTATTTCAGCTGGTCAGGAGACAGGAGACCAAGCTTATTTAGAATACTATTTAAGAAAGTGTTACAGCACAAAACTTTGGTTTTGTGGGTTGTTGTCAGAAAGGGAATTCATTAGGAACCTTAATTATTTATGCCAACTCACAGTTCAAAACCCAAGGTTTATGGCATACCCAAAGAACAGCTGAAAATGAACATAAAATATTGACAAGTGTGAGAAGATTCCAAGAATGATTTTAAAGGAGCGCCTTTAAAATCTTTTTATTTAGTCTGTGAGGGGCAAGGCATTTCTATCAGTGGCCACTCTTTTCCAAACGCAGCTGCATTCGCCTTAGGCCAAGTTTCATTTTTAAAGGTGGTATGTTTGTGTTCCCATAACGTGCTTGGCTCTGGTTTGTTTCATCATTGTTTGGCAAGTTTATCCCTCCTGCTAACCCATAAACCATTTTAAAAACTACAGTGACTGGTTCCACACCCCACACATTACTCCAAAATTAAACAAACCACACTATGGCTTAGCTTAGCATGATGTGTGAAACTAGTGTAAATGTGTTATAGCCCTACCCAATTCTAACATTTTTACCAAAGGATTTCTAAAGCCATGAGAGGATACTAAAAAACTGACTACTCAGCTATATCTCAGCTGTAGATATAACTTATTAATGTAGATAAATATTGCATTTTATAAATGTCTCAGGTTTGTGTCTGGTTTTGCACTGATCTGCAATATTAAGTCTCTGCAGCTATATACGGTCAGCCGCACGGTCACCCACACGGTCACCCATGCCTTGGTCACCTCCAGATTGGACTACTGCAACGCGCTCTACATGGGGCTACCCTTGAAGAGTATCCGGAAGCTACAGCTGGTGCAGAATGTGGCGGCGCGGACAGTTCTCAATGCCCCTAGGAGGCCACATATAACATCGCTGTTGCGTGAGCTGCATTAGTTGCCAGTTTGTTTCCGGGTCCATTTCAAGCTGTTGGTCATCACCTTTAAAGCCCTTCATGGCACGGGACCAGGTTATCTGAGGAACCGTCTCGCCCCAGTTGTTTCAGCCCACCCCACTCGGTCCAGCAGAAGGGGCAGGTTGCAGACCCCACCAGTCAAGGAATTCCGATTGGTGGGGTCTAGGCAGAAGGCCTTTTCTGCTGTGGCTCCTGCCCTATGGAACATCTTGCCTCCCGAGGTCCGGTGTGCCCCTCCCTCATGTCCTTCAGAAAAGGGGTTAAATCCTGGCTCTGCCAGAAGGCCTGGGGGCCAGATGGGGGCTCGCACCTGTGGAGATGGCTGGTGGGGTGATGGGTTTTGGCTCCCCCCCCCCAGCATCTTGAAGGTTTTTAGTGCTAAAATATACAGGGGGGGGTTAGGACATTTTTAATGTATGTTTGTATTTTAATTATTTATGGATTTTAGTCACTGTTGGAGGAATTGGTGTGTTTGTTCTTTTTTGTTATTGTGAGCCGCCCAGAGTCACCCATTGGGGGAGATGGGCGGCATACAAGTTTAATAATAAATAAATAAATAAATAAATAAATAAATAAATACACACACACACACACACACACACACACAGCAATGAGGTGTCTTTGTTTTATACAAGCTTACCAGCAACATTTAAAGTTGAAAGATCTACGCAGTCAGCATGTTTGTTATCACACAACATGCTCACCAGGTCCAGTGCAGTGAGTTTAGATATCCTATAGCCAGGCAAACTCCATTAACCACTATTATTGATATAAATGAAAAAAAAAATGTCACAACTGTAGTTTTTTCTTCTATTATATAATGCCCCCAACTTGAAAATGATGATTACCATAAAAATGTTTATTAATGAGACACTGCATTAATAAAAATTCTTTTTAACAAATAAAATATAGAAACTGGGGGATGCAAACAAGGGAACCCATATTTGGAACGATTCCACATTCTTTATAAGGAATCTGGATTTTGAAGGCTAGAATTATACCCAGAGCACAAAGCCTTCATTCAGTGCTCTCAACTTCCCACTTAATGAATATAAAACTCCTCTTCAGGATCCCTCTGTTCTGCGATTATTTATATCATCTCCAGCAATCATCACCCAGATAAGCAAAGGTCACCACCAGGCACACAATCAAACAGTCAACAGATGTTAATCAATGAACTACCAGATGAGCAAAACAGAACCCCCATCCCCACCAGCACTGGCAAGGCAGGCCACAGCAGATAAACAGAGAGCAACCCCCATCCCATTTTAGCACTGAAGATGTTACCTAACCGGATAATGAAATGTTTGCAAGAAAAGAACCAAGCTCAGAGAACCCCAAGGACTCCACTTAGGGCCAGCTTTATGATAAAAAGCAGAAACTTTACTGAAGTCAGGGATACCATTATCTCATCTCCCCTTCCTTGTTCCATCCTGCTGATATGCTTATTCAAGAACTTGGCTTTGAATTCCTTCAGGATGCCTGAGGAACATGTACTTCTTAAAGTCCACGGGAATCTTTCCAAACAATAATGTGGTGGTATCCTGATCCTCTTCTTCTTCTAATTCTGCTCAAGTTATGTATGAGTGTGTATGCTGTCACCACCATTCCAAAGTGCCATCTGTTCAGAGACAATCAGGACTGAAGGAAGTCATTCAGTTTACAAACTGAATCTCTATATTTAGAGGTTGAATACCTTTAACTACCAATTGATCATGTGCCATCAAGTCTGTGTTGACTCTTAGGGACCACACAGATAGACCTTCTCCAAGATTCTCCAATCTGGCCCTACAGCACCCATGGCCACTGTAATCAAGTCCATCAACTTTGCTAGTAGTCATCTTGTTCTCTTTCCTTCCACCTTTCCCAGCATTACAGACTTTTCAAGGAAGTTGAGTCTTCTCAGAATGTGCCCAAAATATGATAATTTAAGCCTGGTCATTTGTGCCTCAAGTGAGAACTCTGAATTGACTTGTTCTATGGTCCATCTCTTTCTTTTCTTGGCTGTCCATGGTATTCTCTGGAGACTTCTCCAGCACGAAAGTTTAAAAGCATCAATACTTTCTGTCCTACTTCTCCAAAGTCCTCTCTGTGTGTTTGCTTATTTATTTATCCTATTTATAGAGCTGCCCATCTCACATAAAGTGACTATTATACACATACATCATACACATATATGCACATAGACAATCTTTCCTTCTCTTTATATGCATATATACAAACACATATACAGATATATACACATAGATACACAGTACATAAATATGTATGTATATATCTATGTATGTGTTTGTATGTATGTAGATATATAGTACATAGAAAGCCAGTTTGGTGTAGGGTTAAGGCATCAGGCTAGAAACCAGGAGACCATGACTTCTAGTCCTGCCTTAGACACAAAGCCAGCTGGGGGACCTTGGGCCAGTCATTCTCTCTCAGCCCTAGGAAGCAGGCAAGGGCAAACCACTTCTGAAAAACCTTGCCAAGAAAACTGCAGGGACTTGTCCAGGCAGTTGCCAGGAGTTAAAAACTGACTTGAACGTGCACACACACACACTATCATATAGACTTTGTTGTATTCTTTATTGCCTCTGGGAGGAGTGATGCAGAAATACAATATTATTATTATTATTATTATTATTATTATTATTATTATTATTATTATTATTATACATATGCTGCCCAACTCCCAGCTATTGTATTATGTATATATGGGATGATGTATTTGGATATCTTTGAGCTGGGTCACAAAATGAACCATTTCCAGTCTTTGAGTAGCGTGCAAGAGCTACGCACACCCAAAATAGAAAAGGCTGGAACAAAGAAGAGTTAAGAGCCAGCTCCCAACCTAAATTTGATTAGCTAAACATACCTAGGATTATTACTAATGCAATTAGCAATTTTCCCTTCGGTCACATTAAAAATCTAACATCAAGGCCTGGATAGGTTAGGGTCACCTATACCCTAGACTCCAGGAGTTGCATACACTCCACCCTAGAGTTGGGACTGCACACAGGAATCCAATCCAATCCAACCTACAGTTAATTCTTTATGTTTTTAATAGAAAAAAAAACATTATCACATTATCTGCACCTGTCCAGGAAGTTTTCCCTGGCTGCTAGCATTCAAATTTAGCTACCATGTTAATTTCCCACAATGCCCCCAAACAAGATGGAGCAAATGGCATGGTCAGAGAGAAGGAAGGAATAGAGGTATACTGTACTTGGCAGAAAACTGGAGCCCTATCAATTGCTCAGGGGTTCTGCTGGGCTGGAATTTCTCAGGGTCCCCAAATGCACAAGGCTCTCCCTTGAATTGGGACACGGTTCACGAAGAGCCCTTGCAGGAAAAGGGGAACACGTTTGTTCAAGGGGGTCTGTTTATCATGCTTAGTCAGGATTTGCTTAATGGCCATCTGCCCTTCGAGTTCGTCATAAATACCGACGGAGGACTGCCTGGGATTGCACAACGCAAGCAGCCTAAGTCGTGGGCTGCGTTCACCAATTCGCTAAGGCAGAATCGAACAAACCCCTTTCGGGCTGTGTCCCAGGTGTGAACGCAGCCGGCCGGCCGGCCAGCAGCGGAGAAGAACGCGAAGGAAGCAGGAAAGCCTGCCCGGCCGGCGTCTCCCCGGCTGGGTCTCTCGAGCGCGAAGTCAGGCCGGGAAGCGCTGGCCCTTTAAGGAGGAGGGCCGTGGGTGGCCGCTTCCCCTTCTCTCCCGGGGCCGGGGTGCCGCCTTCCTCGCTCCAGAAGCGCTGGGCAGGGAGGGCTGCGCTGGGGCAGCGCCTCCGGTGACTCCGGCTGCCATGCGGCGGCTAGGCCAGCCTTGCGCTCTGCCTCCGCTTTTCCCCGGGGGGCCGTTCCAGGCGGCCGGCGGGCGCGCGGCTCTGGACCAAGCAGCTGGCACTGGCGGCAGCCTCCGAGCGGGGGCAGTTCGGGCCGGCGGCGCTGCGCCGGCGCTCCTGTGGGGCCAGGTGCAGCCCAGCCGGGCAGTCGAGACTCAGTCGCCCGGCCAGGGGCACCAGCGGAGCAGCCTCGGGCTCCTGCGCCGCCTCTTGCTGCACCCACCCGCTCGCTTGTGGCTCCCGGCGGCGGCTGGTGGTCCCCTCCGCAGAGGAAGCGAGCCGCTGCGCCGCCCGTTCAGTCAGCTGGAAACGCCGGCGGCGGCCGATCCGCGCCAGCTGCGCTCCGAGAGAGCCGGGCGAACGACGAGGAGCGAGTTCCCTGGCAGCGGAGAGGACAGTCGCGGCGGCGGAGCCCGCAGCCGCCTCGCACCTCCCAAAGTGGGTGAATGACGTGTCCGCGCGTGTGCGTGGGAAGGCGCGCCTGCCGCTTGGATTGGCACAGAGGGGTCCCCGCGGGTCCACCTTCAGGGCTGGACTTCAGGGCGCCCCACAAGGCTGTGTTCGTCCGGCACGGACGAAGCGATCCCTTTTTTAAGACTAGCGAGTGGTGGTGCGTACCAGGCCCGTGTAGTTTAGGGATCGGGGTGTCGCCGTCCCTGGGGACTTGGACGGGCTTAACCGCGGTAAAGTCAACAATTGGTTGGCGTGTCCTGCGACTTCGGTCACAGTAAAAGGGACCATTAGCGGAACGAGCACACACAACCTATGGGCCTTCGACTGGAAATTGCCCGGAATGTGAAAAAGGAAGATTTTCCTGAGCACGTGCAGAAAGTATTTGAGAGTAGGATTCCAAGCGACTTTTTTTTTTTTTTTAATGTTAGTAGATTTGGACGCAAGTAAAAGGTGGTTTGGCGCTTACTTCCCTTCCCTTCCTTTATAATATTTACCAGGTTTGAACGGGAGAAGTCTTCAGCATGGCTCGTCTCGCTAATCTGCTCAACAATCCTTAGCCAGAGGTTTGACTTTTAGTGTGCCTGCTGCAGATAAAAGGGTGGGACTGGGGGGGAAAAAAGGGGCAGCTGGCAGAGGCCCTGTCACTTACCCCATCTGCCTTGAGCATGCAGTTTACATCAGTTTTCTGTTATCTGGTGCCTGCCAGATACAGGTAGGACTACAATTCCATCATTATTTTATTTATTTAGGTTTATAGGCCACAATAATCAGCTGGGGCAAGGTTGGAAAAACCGGTTTTCTGCTATGGTGCAACACAACACTAGTGTGTTTGTTTGCTTGTTTGTTTGTTTATTTTGCAGTCATCTTACTGTTCATTTCCAGAAAGAGCGCCAGATGCCTTCTGTCTTATGCAACATGCTTAAGCAATCATATAAAGACTTAGAAGAGTAATTTGCACAACATAAGCTAGCTTCGTGGTAACCTTGGTTTGCATTTTTGGAGACCTAGTGTATGTGCAAACCACTCCACTGAATTTATGATTCGTTGGATTGTGTGAACACAGATGATGGGCCAATTCAGAAACCAGGTTAAGAATGTTGTAGGATGCAACCACGGTTTGTTTTTAAAACCCCTGCTTTTCTCTGTTGCAATGATATCCAAGGTGGATTACAGTTGACATAATAAAGCAATCTAACAGAACAAAAATTAGTAAGAAAGCAACATCAAAACCTGGAGAATATTTTTTATTCAGGTAGGCTTTTGGTTTTTCAATTAATGCTGAGGTCTAAATGGATTTGGTGTCATAAACATTCAATAAATAAATCAATATTAGAAGACTGGATTAGCTCCTAGGTTTTCATTATAATTTACTGTTTTAGTTTGTCTTACTGTCAGCCTTTCTGAGCACTGCTTGTAATGAAAAAGTAGGATTCCATTTAATTAATTGGATTAATTAATTAAATAAATAAATAAGTAGGATTCCATTTAATTAATTGAAATCCCTGTCTGCGTAAGAAGGAGCAATTAGCAAGAAGGAGCGTTAGAATTTACTTTCTGGAGATCCAGGGAGTAGTTTAACAAAATTGGTCAGAGAGCTATTTTACATGAAGGAGTTTTTCAGTTGTACAGCTTCTCACTTGTAGGAAGTTTTGGCTGTTTGTGTGAACTTACAGAAAGGAACTCACCTCACTTAGCCACCTCCCTTTTCCAGGGTCTTGGGCCAAAATTTCCTTCAACACTACTGTCTTCTACTCAACTGGCTTTCATGCCTAATTTCTCCCCATTGCTAGTCCAGTGCCTTAATGATGAGACCGAACTGGCTTTCTGCTCATTCTTGCTCTCCATGCTGATTGTTGCATCTGAAGAAGGGTTTCTTACAGGAATATTTTGGCAGTGGAATTTCTGGTCTTCATTCTGAAAAGCACACCATATACGTGATCTGTTAGCATTAGTAAATGCTCCATATGGACCCATCAGGTTCCCTGGTCTACCTAATTTTTTAAAAAGATTCTTTTAATTAATTAATAAATAGGAAGCTGGCATGCTGCAAAGCACTAGTCTGTACCATCATTTATTTACAGAAATGCCTACAAAGGTTCCACTGGAGTCCTAGAAGATAGGTTGCCTTTGGGTAAATGATACCCTATGCCTGCCTGTAACAATATGGCGGTCTCAGTCATGGAAGTTCGCTGGGTGAAGGGAAGCGTAAAAGAGAAAGAGGCAATGCAATAGAAGAACAACGGCTATGCATGCCACTTTAGCAACAATTAGCCACCCAACTGAAGATGGAGCACAGTTCAGGCCAACTATCCTCAGGGTGACCCTGAGACAACCTCAGCTTGACAGCAAGTAACCATAAAGCTAAATTAGTTAATTACATCCTTTAATAACATCTTGATTTCAGTACACGATCAAGGTTTATTGCAGAGAGAATGATTGGAGAAAAATCATCTCCTGGTGGGACATGGGTAGTCAAAGTTTCCTTGCTCCGTCTGTCTCAGCACTATTTTCAATTCTACTGAATGTGGAGGATCATTGTAGGGCAGCCTTTTTGAGAAAACTGTTGCTTTGTCAAGGTCAAGCACCATGCTCTCCGTCGTCTTAAATCTGGTCAGCAAATCGGAAAGTCTGTGGTGGCTTAACCGACCTACTTTAGTAGAATGATAAAAGTGCAATCTAGTTTTTATCAGCTGTACCGTTTTACAAATTAGGTTACATGGGAGAGGATTTTGGGGACAAGAAATGCCTCTCAGCATGGAGTCAACTGACAGATACTTTAGGGGACACTGTTGTGTCATATCAAAATCTACATTTGTGTGTGTGTGAATTTGCAAGCCTGCCATGGCAAGCCATTCTATAGGTGTGCTTGCCATAGCCTCTGAACATTTCAGATGTGCTCTTGACCCCCAAAATTTGCTTTTCTCTACTATGTGTGTATTAATATCTGGTTCTGGATGGCTCCCATCCTGATGACATTCAGGAACCTATTAAAGACCTGTGTATTCTCCCAGGCTCTGGGACACAGTAAAGTTTGAGCCCCTGCTGAATGGAATTTCTTTGATTATATGTTGTTTTGGGGGTTTGGGGGTTTTGTATTTCTTTACTTTTAATTGTAAGATGTCCAGAGTTATTGGGAACTGGTCAGCCTGTGAGTTGTACTAATGAATAAATAAAAAGTGATGTTCAGAGGCATATGACAGTGTGCCTGTAAATATATGTACAATCAGCTGAATAGCTGAACATGGGATAATAGCAAAATGCACTAAAATCACACTTACAATCTATTACAGAGTGGAAAATGGAGCAGTGATCCTGTGCTGATCTTAATTAGAAACTTATCAATGTGATTGTTTATGTTACTATTTCCAGCAGCACAACAGTGAATGTCCTTGCAAGGAAATCTCAACAAAAGTCCACATTCAATTGCTTTCCTATACCAAAGCTTTGCAGTGACCTCAGATTGTCAGAATCTGCAGCCACTTACATAGCCCAGAGGAGGACTTGTCTTTATGCATCATTAATAGAGTCTAATGCCTATCATTTCTCCTGGTTAGCTGACTTATTTTATGGGTCCTAAGTTGTGCCAGTCAAGGAGGTCTAACAGCTTTCTTCCAACTAGTTGCATTTCAGATGTGTGGGACTATGATTTTCATATTTCCAGCCAGCATGATGCTTGACAACTATGGCTGGGAAATTTGCGAAGGTTTAGTTGTGATGAAAGTTAAGAAAGGCTGATGTACATATTACTGTGCAACTTTTTTTACAAATGATTATTTTTAAAATGTCCATGCAGCCCTTGAAAATCAAGTTTTATAACATATGAATATCAGAGAATTAAAAAAAAATTAAAAATACAGTAGGTAAATACATATGAATAACAGTAGTTTTAAAGGCTGCTATGTGACACATTTAAAATATTTCTTAGAAACATCTTTCCTTCCTATCCATGATAATGTCTCGAATATCTCTCCCAAGCTTTTAAAAAAACAATTGAATAATGTATGGAGGAACCATTGGCTGGAGAGGAGAGGGGGCAGTGAGCATCAAGGTCTGCTAGATTTCCTGTTTTCCCAGATTCTTCTTTGTTTTTCAACACCTCTCCCTTTTTTTTTAATCAGTATTTTTTATTGATTTAATTTAATTGGTTTTGCAATGTAGGCATGGACTTTGGGAGAATTGGTTCAAATTTTTAGGAACCGGAGCGCTTGACTCAGTGTTACTGTAAAAACAACAGCTTAGATGATTTGCAGACTTTTCAGTGAAAAAGCCACGATAAATGCTGTCTTTGCTGCCTCTCTGACACAGCGAACTATTGCGGAACCCATTCCTTGTCATGTTTTGTTTCGTCAGCTGGCCTAGTAAAGCGTGTTGTCAGCAAGCAATTGCCAGCAATTCCCTTGTGGTTCCTTTCCACAATCTGCCATGTTTTGTTACGAGCATGCATATTGCATGATGCAGCAGGAGCAGGAAAGCCAAGGCTTTATACCCAGATGACTCATTTTATGTCAGTATCCCCTAAGTGGTGACAACCAGTTCAGTGTGTTACTGCGCGCGCTGCCTGCAACAGTACAGAATTTTCCTTCCTCTTCCAGGATTTGCAGAATCTTGAAACAAACTTCGCTTTGATGTAGACCTAGACTCAGGTTCACAGCTTGTCTACTTGCAATCAGCTCTTGAATAGCTGGAAAAGAGGGCTAGAGCCCTATATTCTCCATCACCTGTGTGCTTTGCATGTACATGTACGTGAAATACATTTACGAAGTACGTATACATATGTACAGGCTAACCTTTGTAGGACAGAGTTCTTACAAGATGAGTCACAAAACTATAAAAAATAGAATAAAGCAAATTAACTTGAAGACAACACAAAAATGAGTTAAACTGGCGATCAGTGAGTTTGGGGAGTAGGGAACCCCAACAAATAATACCAATCCTTAAAAGATCTTAGTTGGAGTAGGCAAAGTGTTGCTTTCTATGACCTTAAATCTCCATTTGCATCCTTCCAGCAACCTTTCTGAAGGTCATTGCCCCAAAATTGGTAAACTCATTTCCTACCCTTTTGAAGAGTAAGCCCTCAAATAGATTTTACACACTTAAAAATAAGCGGGAAACCCCAAAGAGAAAACAGCATCCTTATCCGGGGGGGGGGGGGGGGCGGGTAGAAATCATAAGCCCACCCTGCAACCATGGCTACTCATGCTTTCAGCCATTGCCCCTCCTTATTCTAAATACAGGTAGACCTTGTTTAGCGACCATAATTGGGACTGGCAACTTGGTCATTAAGCAAAGTGGTCTCTAAGTGAAACTGCGACTCTCCTTATGATCTTCCTTCAGCTTTCCTTTGCTTTATAGACCTGCAAAGTTCATAAATGCAAAGACTGGTCGCCAAGTTACTTTTTCATCACTGTTGAATTGCAAACGGTTGCTAAACAAGGCAGTAGCTACCTGTAACGCTGGTTGATATTTTGGGATTGGTGCTGATAAATAATGACCATTTATATCATCTCAGTTTTAACAGCAGGTATATGACAAACAGGAACGGTGTGGACAGGGTAAGGGGGCCAACTGTTACAAGCCAGTGGTCTGTAATGTAATGTTTGAACAAAGCGCCCCATGAATTGCAGGATCCAAATGATGAAATAAACACGCTCTAAATAAAAGCACTGCTGTAGAATCACTATGGGTTATTTGTATGGGAATAACCAACCTTCTCTCTCCTACCTACCTCCAATATTTAGGCTACAGGTGCATCGCCAGAAAATCTCACAGATCCCAACCAGGAAAATGGGAAGAAACCAAATAAATCCCAGCAGTTGAAGAAAATTTTTAAGGAATACGGAGCTGTTGGAGTAACTTTCCATATTGGAATTTCTTTGATGTCTCTGGGGATGTTTTATCTGGTAGTGTCAAGGTAGGCATTATTATTATGGTTGGTTGCATAGTCAGCCAGATGTTTAGACTGGATTTGGCATTTTTATCCACCTATCGAGTCCTTCCCAAGGCCCTGGGATAGGCAGATGTTGTTGTTTGATGGTGTTAAAGGTATCATCGCAGGTTATAAGCTGTTCCAAGTAAAGCTGCCTTATTATTATTATTATTATTATTTATTATTTCATGCTTTGGAGGTTACGTTAGCTATAGGCAAGCTGGCACTATCAAGTTATTTTGGACTTCAGTTTGCATACCCTTCAAAAGCATGGCCAAAAGCAGGAATTGTAGGCCAAGATATCTGGTAGGCACCAGATTTCTCATCTTTAAGAAAAGAGACATGTTGTGGCAAATGAATATAATTGCCTTGTTGGAGCAGAGCAACTGGCAAAAATGCCAGTGGGCGTTTGTAAGAATGATGGCTTTTTTAAATTTATCTCCAACAGTTGGCACTTGAGAGAATTCCTAACAGTTGTGTGAGTCAGTACTGCAGCTCTTATGAATCTTGTCTCATTGAGTTTATAAGATACACTGTGCCTGATTCTGATTATAATCTAAAGCAGGAGTCAGCAATCTGTGGCTCTTCAGAAGTTGCCAAAGTACAACTCTCTGAATTCCTCACTTTTGGCCTGTCCAAAAACATTGAGGGTTAAAATTCAGCAACCTCTGGAGAGCTAGAAGCTGTCCACTCCTCTTCATTTATTTGTTTATTCAATGTATATGGCTGCCTACTTGGCAGGTCATTCTGTTCATGTTGTTTGATCAGCTTCCCCAAATCTGGATTCTTCCAGATATTTAAGACTGCAGTGACAGATGATGATAATCGTAGCACAAAAAAATCTCATTTGGGAGGGCTACTTTTGATCACTGTAAATGAGGTTTGCGTGCTCTCCCTTTCTGATCTTCCTGCATTTACAAAGAGAAAATGAGAGGTCTTCCTTTCATTTAAAAAATTGTTATTATTAAGTAAGATTTACAGCTGACTTTCTCTTCAGGATATTAAGGTACCATACATCACACTCTGATTTTTCTCTTAAAGGTGGGCTATGCCAAAATATCCAGTGAGCTTCCATGGCTGGGGGTGGACTTGAACCCGAGTCTTCCAACTGCTAAGTCCAATATTCCAAACACTGAACTTAGGCCTGTTGGAATTTGGGTAGTGCCAAATTGCTTCAGGCCAGTGAGAGAATCCTCAGTTTTCTCTTCCACCCCTGACTGAAGTGCTGCCAGATTGGACAGCTTTGGCATTGCCTTCAGCACATGCTATGATCACCCAATTTGGAGGACTTTTCACACAAGCAGTTCTGCCCACCCAGGAACCCCTTTAACAGATATCAAAGATCATCCAGCTGCTGCCCTTTGGCAAGAACCACTGGAGTTGGGTGGCTAATAAATCTGAATTAATAATAATAGTAAGGGCTCCAAACAAAATACTCATCTGTACAGCCTTTGCCTTGTTCTGGGCAGGTGATCCAAAGGAGGCTCTGGAGCAGTGTTTCTCAATCTCAGCAACTTTAAGATGTGTGGACGTCAACTCCCAGAATTCCCTAGCCCTGGGAGTTGAAGTCCACACATCTTAAAGTTGCTGACATTGAGAAACACTGCTCTAGGCTGAATGGCTTTGCACGTGCTGTAGGGCTGCCTGTAGTGTTTGTAGCTTGGAAGACCTTTTGTGCATCCCAAGGCCCTTCCAGGCCAGCTGTTCTTGGCACACACAAGTGTTCACTGAAACTATCTAGCTTTGATGCACTTCAGGCATCTTTGGGGGAGAATGTGCTTCTCACCTTTCTCTGCAGGAAAATGCTGTGGGGCTCCAAAGCAAAGCAAGATGAAGGAGCATTTTTGCTGAGTTTTAAAAGGAAGGAGGTCGCATTAGCTTAGGAAGTGTTTTCAAGAGGGTACTTCACTTGAAGCTTTGCAAACTGAAGCCGCCTTCGAAGCTTGACACAATCCTACTCCACAGAACTGGCTTTATTTTGATTCAAGTTACTTAATAAACCAGGATACCAAATCCACAGTTCAATTAGAGATAAAAAAGACCTACCGGTAGTCCTCGCTTAACGACCATTCATTTAACGATGGTTCAGTTACAGTGGCCTTGGAAAAAGTGCTTTATGACCTGTACTCGCACTTACAACTGTCACAAACCATCACACACACCCCTGTGGTCTCATGATTCAACTTGCAACCTTTTTACAATGGTTGTTAAGTGAATCACTGTGGTCATTAAGTGAATCATGTGGTTGTTAAATGAATTCTGGCAAAAAATGTCCATTGGGGACGTTGGATTCGCTTAACCACATGAATTGCTTAACAACCGCGGTGATTTGCTTAACTACCATGGTGATTCGCTTAACAACCACCCTGCTAAACAATCAATTTTCTGGTCCCTATTGTGGTTGTTAAGTGAGGACTACCTGTATTTCTCCATGTTCATAGGAACATGAAAATAAAGGAGAGGCTCACTCTGACTTTTTTTGTAGTCATCTTAGCCATGAAGTAGGCTTCTCCAGACCTGAGGGAAGCACTGGTATAGTTTTCTCCCACGCCTACAAAGTGTTTGCTTCAGATTGGCTGAACCTGAACAGGAACACAGCCAAGATTTACTTTATAAATCAGTCTTTTTTAAAAACAAAATAAAACTAATTTTCATGTTACTAAAATGTACTCTCTCCCTCCTTTTCTCCCTTTTAGCGGAGTGGACATGACCACTGTTCTCTTCAAGCTGGGATTTGATGAAGCCCTTGTGCGATCCAAGCTAGCTGCTGGAACAAGCACTTTTGTGTTGGCCTATGCTATTCATAAACTGTTTGCTCCAGTCCGGATCAGCATCACTGTAATCTCAGTGCCCTTTCTTGTTCGCTATTTTCGGAAGATAGGTTTTTTCAAGCCTCCAGCTCCAAACCCATAATGTTACTCTGTGGAACTATAAAGAAAAGGATGCTCCCTTGTTTCTTCATAGAACCATTTGGAAGCTATTGCGCTCTGGCAGGCCTGCTTGGAACTCCCAAACCTCTCTCAGAAAGGCTGGGGAATGTGCTTTCTCTGAAATCAGTAACTAGTTTAAAAAGGTTATTGTCTGTGTTGCTCAGATACATTGTTAGCTTGCTGAGGCAGAGGAAGAATTATTGATTGGGTATGCTGATAAACATGTCAGGTCAGACCACTGGGTCCTTTAACCCAGTACTATCTGTAAGGAGCAGCAAGGCTTTTTAAGACAATGGGCCTATTCAGGATTGTTCTAGAGTGCAGGACGGTGAAGGACAGGTATAAATCACAAGAAGGCAGGTTCAAGTTGAACATTAGAAATGCTTCCTAAGAGCAGTTTGACAGTGAAGCCAATTTCTGAGAGAAGCCATGATTCCCTTGTTCTGGATGCGTTCAAGCAGATTTTGATTCTTGAACTTAGTAAAGGTATGAACGCTGTAGCTTAAATAGCCCTTTCACTTTTCTGATTCTAAGCCTTTACCCTTCTCTGCAAGCTCATCTTTTAGATAAGGTGATTGAATGTAGGATGACTCTGTGTTATACCACTAAACATTATGTTTCCTTTCATGTACAATGATCTTGTAAAGAAAGGTCAAAGGCATTTTAAACAACACTAGATACGCAAATAAGTGCATGAATAAGCACTAGATTCTAAGGAGTCATATTTCTTGCATTCCAAAAGATAACTTTCTAGCAATTAGTTTTTGGTTAACATGAGCTATTGGACACTTGCATCTGTTGCCCATAATAGTTTGCAGGCGTGGGGGGATTTCCTGCCAAAAAGGTGAAATGGTTGAGTGATTTAATGATAGTGGATAAACGTATTAGCATACATAATGGGGTAGTTGGCCAATTTGAGGATGTGAAGGGAGGGGCAGTTAGAAGCTAGGATTTACCATTTTTCCTGAATTCGGTGTGCTTTGATGTGGAAGGTTTCTTTGGTTCTTTAAATGGTATTATACCTATTTACAGGTTTTATATATTTCTGCCCTCCGTTTTTGACCATCGTAGTCAGAAGAGGCTTCCAGGGGCTGCAAAAACAAAGGCTGGGGGACACAAATTGCCCATCTTGTGTTATAGAAAGCAGCGTCGGGCAGAAACAATGCCAGTGGTTGATGTACAGCAGAGGGAATACAGGAGAAATTATCTGCCAGGGATGAGCTACAGATAATACATGATGATAAGTACAAGAGTAGGTCTTGTAGAACTGTGAGATACCTCCAGCTTCATTTCCTTGCACTTTCAACTATTTTAATTTTTTAAACCCTGGACTGAAACAACACTGCAGCGAATGCAGGAAATGGAGAATGAATTGATAACAATAAAAAAGGGTAGCTTGCTATTCCTTACTGGCACAGCATGCTCAGGATAGATTCCAGTACCATTATTGCATCAACTGGCTTGTAACTGAAAAATGTAAACATCTTAGAATCCCTACAGCTAGAAGCCATTGAGGCCATCGGACATAACCCTCCATTGAATGTAGGTATCTAAAGCAACCCTAGTCTAGCCCAGTGTTTCTCAACCTCATCAACTTTAATATGTGTAGACTTCAATTCCCAGCATTCCCCAGCCAGCTGTGGACTTCAACTTCCAGCATTTCCCAGCCAGCTATGCTGGCTGGGGAATGCTGAGAGTTGAAGTCCTCACAACTTAGAGTTGATGAGGTTGAGAAACACTGGGGTAGCCTCTGCATGAGTATATTCACTGAAAGGAAGCCAACGACTCCTAAGAAATTTGTTCCCCTACCAGACTTCTTATCCTTGGGAAGCTTTTTCCTAACATTCAGCCATAATTTGCCTTCCTATAACTTAAGACCTTGCCATTCCATAGAATTGCTTTGCCCTGAGCTTACTAGATACACCATGGAAGTATTTTTCTGGGGAAATTGTACTGTATTAGCAGGCTGTAGTATTTTATGCTTGGTTGGAGGTAATTGGTTTTCTGGGGATTTGAAATGTTAAAGCTGCAGAATGCTATCTATATAAACTAGCTGCAATCTAATAAATAAGTGGATAACCTATTTGCTACTGTTCCTGATAAAATTATTTTCCAAAAGCATAAGAATTAAGTCAGTTCATAATGTAATACTATTTTGTGAAAAAAAAAATCTTGTGAAATAAGATTGAAACCTATTACTTTGATAGATAAAAGTGACAAAGTTCACCTGTGTGCTTTGAATAAAATTAACCAAGGCTTCAGTGAACCGTATTTAACTGCAAAAGCCAGGTAGTTCAACAAATTGGGATGAAATAATCCAAACCCTGGGATCTATCCCAGACATTAAGGTGATTTTAAATTTATATGAAGTTGCAGGCAGTGGCTCAGTTCATACATTGCTCGAAATCATGAACTTTGCAAGCTGCAAAGGTTACATAGACACAATACACTAAACAAAACTAAAGAGATCACATGGCTTAGCATAGGTGCACGATTCCAATCACTGGGGGATCATTAATCCACTGAATTCAAGAATCAGTAGATATTGAAAAAACTACTACACAGAATAAAGTACAATGTTATAATTATATCTGAAGGGCCATACATGCAATGTGTAAATTAAGCTACTTGTTACAAAAACTTAAATGATTAAATGAAAGTAACTTGAGCAATGTGTCTGCCAAGTCTCAGAATCAGATCAGTTCCATGGGGGCAACAAAGGAAAAAATGCATGGGATTTCACTATTCCAAGGATCACAGCAAAATCAATTTGTACTTCAGCAGAGTATAAAGTTGTCACTTCAAGAGATCAAGCTCACTTCAACATAAAAAATACCTGCTTGCTTCTGTTCACAAGGAAAAGATACTCCCACTTTCACTATTGGCTGTCAGAATCAAACACTTTAAAAAATAATGTATGAGTATCTGGCCATGGATGAAATCTGTAGTGTTCAGAACTATCAGTTTCTAGTGGCAAATCCTAGGGTGAGTGACAGCACGAGTCAACTGAAATTTTGCAGCCATGTATCCTTTTGGTTGGCTATTCTTCTGTTTAGTTCTTTAAATCAGTTGTTCATTATATGCCTTTATTATTGTTGTATTCTAATTACTGAGTATAGCCACTCCTTGTTTAGGAACTATCTTGCGTAGCAACCATACAGAAATAAAAATTCATTTTATGACCAGTGCACATATTTATGATCATATTTCCTGTGCCTGACAACAAAAGCCTTCAGTGTGAAACTGATTACAATCTGGTCAGTTTCAGACAGCAGCCGAGTAAGCTAAAGGATCCTAATCAACTAGTTAAGGTCACAGAGCTGAGCTTAACTTATGGTTAACACTTTTTAGGTTAGCACTGCAGAGAAAATCAGCTCAAGAAGAGATACAGGTAGTCCTTGCTTAATGATCACAATAGAGACTGGAAAATTGGTTAAGCAGGGTGGTGGTGAAGAGAGTCATGTGACTAGGCCCAATTTTATGACCATTTTTACAATGGTCGTTAAGCTACTCCAGTCATTAAGCAAATCATTGTGGTCATTAAGGAAATCCAGCTTCCCCAGTGGACTTTTTGCCAGAATTTGCTTAACAGCCACATGATTCACTTAACGACCTTCATTAAAAGGTTGCAAATCATGATCACATGACTGTGGGGGGGTGCAAGGGGTTGTGACAGTCATAAGCATGAGTACAGGTTGTAAAGCACTTTTTCTGAGGCCATAACTTGTTAAATGAATGGTTATTAAGCGAGGAATACGTATAGCTTGTTTAAGCAAGCTCTCCACCCTGTTGGGGGGGGGGGAGACGGAGGTTAGGCACAGGACACTAAGAGAACTTTATCTAAATGAGGCAGCAGCAACAACCAGTGATCTTCACAGATCTTTCTGTAATGTGTTCACTTAGTGACTCACTTAGCAACCAAGCTGGAATGGAATGTGGTCCCTAAACAAGGAGAAGGTATAAGTTCATACCAGGCCAATGGTGCTTGGCTTAGCATATTAACTTTGTTACATCAAGGCACTGTTAAGGTCAACAGATCTTTCTAGCAGGTTCTATCTTACCACCAGTTTTAAGGAGAATATCACCCAACATTCCTGAATCAAATTTCAAGACCACTTTTAACAGATATACAGGGAATCCTTTATGTCCATTTGTTCAGTGACCAAAGTTACAGCAGTACTGAAAAAATGGACTTACGACCATTCCTCAAAGTTCCAGCTGGCACAGCATCCCTATGCCACATGATCGCCATTTGCGACCTTCCCTACCAGCTTTCCACAAGCAAAATCAATGGAGCGGCTGGCAGGAAAGTCACAAATTGCTCCAGTGTCCACTAGAGTATGAGATCCTAGGGGTTTCATACTCTATAGCACCTCCCACCCATGGCCTCCGCTGGCCCTCTCACCGCCCCCACCGACCCCCCCACGCTCCTTGCCTAGGACTGCTGCCTCTTCCTGCCTAATGACCCACAGAGTCTGGGGTTATGACACCTACCAGGACTGCTGGGATAGCCATCGCTAAGCGATAAGGTTACATGACATTGCACTTTACAACTGCATTGCTTAGTGATGTCAATCCCAGTCCCAAGTGCTATTGTAACCCCATGACTAGCTGTATTTTGAGAATTGCCTGGAATCAGTACATGCCAAAATAGATGATTTGAAAAGAACAAGGCTTGTATTTTCAGAATCAAACATTGTTTATCTGAACTATACAGGTAGCTTGAAGTCAAATTGTGTGGTTAGTTAAATGTAAATTCTAAGATTTAAGTACCATAAGATGCAAGTAAAAGTGCTGTAGAACCATCATGATTTTGTAATGAAGTTTTACTAATGCTTAAACAAGTACAATATTATATAAGAATTGATGATCAAGATAGTCCCATACAGTTTTTCTTGTAAGAAAACTTAAAATGAACAATTGCACACTATCAAGGATATTCTAGAAACAGGATATTCTTGATCACTGAATAAGCAGTTGGGCATCCAAGAACAAGTTGTCTTAAAGCACAGTTATTACTTATAAAGTCTTTATTTAAGAGAGCTTCAAAATGTCTCATAACTGAAGACAGTGACTGCACAGTTAGCACACATTTACTGAGGCAGATTCCATCCACATCACCTCACCACACAGGTTACCTTTAGCCTACAAAATGCAGGCAGTTAGGGTGTTATTGCACTGTTCCAACAGCTTCATGTGACTATCAAGGAGCAAGGAGGATCAACAGAACAGCAGCTATTTATCTGAGAAAGTCCTGGACAAGTTGTGCCTCAGCAGCTCTGGATCGCATGCAAGAAGAGTTCAAGTATGTTTAAGATATTCACAGACTGCTTTGAATGGAACCACCAGCAATACAGCATGCCTGTTAAACTGCAGCTCAGACTTCATAGAGTTCATAGAACAGCTCATCATGCAGGAAACTTTGAGCCCAATCTTATACAGTATTGCCTATATCAGCTGCATTACAATTGTTGCCATCCCAGCTACTTTGGAATTATAATCAGCAATGCATATTATGCTATGACTGAGTTTTGTTAGCAACAGTGGCTTCCACAATTTTATGCTTGGGAGATTTTATAGAGTTTGATGTAACCCATGGATGTTTAAGCACATCGTCCAGCGGTAATCTGTGCTTTGGGTCATGTTTCAAGAGCTTTGAAATCAGATCCCGAGCTCCCTCTGTTACAAAAGGAGGAAATCTGTAGTCTACCTTTAAACCAAAGAAAGTTACAGTTAGAAGAGAATATATGTAGCTCAGGGTTGAATTGTGGAGTCTTTGGGGTTCTCTGAGCTTGGTTGTTTTCTTGCAAATGTTTCATTACCCAGCTAGATAACATCTTCAGTGCTAGCACTGAAGATGTTATCTAGCTGGGTAATGAAACATTTGCAATCAAGCTCAGAGAACCCCAAGGAGTCCAAAGTTACAGTTATGCACAAAGCACTGCATTCAAGGGGGATTAACAAGTCTACCTGCCATCTTGCTATTATCTTAATTATCCCATAGGGTTTCAAAAAGTTATTCAGCTTATTGTATATCAGCTTACTCCTCCCCGTTTCTTAAACTAGCTCAAACAAGCCTGTTTTCAGTCTGGTTTGTCCTACCTTTCCAATGCAGAATGCAAGTGGGAAAGAAAATTTGGCTTGGAAGTAGCATATCAATGTAAGACACCATCCAAATGATTGCTACTGAGAACTAGTGCAGTAAATGAACCTGAATTTCCCAGCTGACAAAAAGGTACTAAAGAAACATGCTTAGTAAGTGGAAATTCTAATCCCTGAGTAACATCAGGGAACTTCTTAAGGCAGTTTTAGGGCTCTCAAAATCTGAAAGGCATCACTTACTCAACAGCCACCTGAAACTCCTATATATAAAGAGAATGAGTTTTGGACCCTGTTTCTAGAGCAATTAAGAGAAGCAACTTGGGCTAGGATACATCAAGCAGGGTGATAATTTGACTTACCCTTGAAATGGCTCTATATGTCTCCTGATACGTTTCTGCCTCAAAAGGAGGCTTTCCTACTAAAAATTCGTAACATAGGACACCAAGACTCCATAGGTCCACCTTTTCATCATGTGTCCTCCCTTCAATCATTTCAGGCGGCAAGTAATCAAGGGTGCCACATAGTGTTGACCTCCTAGGATAGCAAAGTATAGAGCAGCCAGAAAACCAAGTTACTTATCTAAAAAGCACTTGAGAGATGCTATTAATACTCACGTGCTACTCTTATTAGTATGTTTTAAGACGTTTTGTCTATGAATGTAAACCTAACCCTAAATCAGCGATGGTGAACCTTTTGGGCTTGGCGTGTCAAAATTTTGGAAAATGCCTAACTCTACTAGTGTGTCATCCCACCCACCCCCGAACAAAAGTGAAACGATTCTTTCATATTTTTAAAAAGTACAGTCCAATCATGTGTGGTGCTATGTATTACATAAAGAAACATCAAATAATTACAAAAATGAAATGCAAGTAAAACAAACTCAGTTTCTTTGGTAACTCAAACAGGGAGAATAGTTGTTGTCGGGTATTGGTGAACATTGGAGTGTCACTGTATTGTCGAAGGCTTTCGACAATACAGAGAACTGCTCCTGTCTGTGCTCCTGCACTCTGAAGATGCCGGTCACAGGTGCTGGTGAAACATTAGGAAACCAAACTTCCAGAACACAGCCACATGGCCACACAGCCCGGAAGACCCACACCAGTCATTGGAGTGTCACCTTTGACATGCTTGTCATAGGTTCGCCATCACTGCCCTAAATCTTTCTACCTTCTCCGTCCTCACAGTACTTGACATTTTTGCATATTACCAAAAACATTCCTTTCTCAAACTCAAATCCAAAGTAGCTTTGTAGAATATTAAATCCAACCCTACTCACACTTCTCTGCATATCTTCCTTACTCCCTTTTTATTAGAACTTATTTCTCTTGTCCCCCTTCTCCTTGGTTTCTAGGATATTACCAGTGTTTTCTTGCTGTTAGTTTATCCTATTTAGAATTCATATCTAGCTAGGATAGCTGGTGTGATATTTTGAGTTTGAATTCTCCATTAAGGGTTCCACTTTCTTATATATTTAATTATTAAATAAAATGGGTTCCTTCAGATTGTTAGATTTCACCTAACTATACGGTGGCCCATAGACGCTCAACATTTCAAAAATATACATTCTGAGATAATACATGCAGTAACAACTCTGAAAGAAATGCTAAAGCCATTGAATTCTGAGTTTTAGTTGGAAAAGGAACAGAAATGACATAGGGGTGGAGATTAGCTTAATTTACTTTGGTATTCTTCAGGAAAACATGGTTGCCAGCATTAGAATATGAACCCCAACTAATTTAAATATATTTTCAAATTAGAGTTATATCCTTCTCAACTGAAAGAATCAGAAATATTTAGCTATTTTTGTAAATTTTACTACTTATAGAAAAGCATGTTGTATATTCAGATAACACTAAGCTGATTCTACTCTCAAATTTGAGTATTAAACAGCCTCCTACCTAGAAGATGGAGCATGCACAGACCATCCAAAGTCAGCAATCTTGAGCTCTCCATTTGATCCCAGCAACAGGTTTTCAGGCTTGATGTCTCTATGAATTACTCTTTTTGAATGACAATATAGTAATGCATCTGCAAGTTCAGTCATATACTGTAGAAAAAACCAACATTTGCAATTAAGGCTTAACAAGTTCAGATAATGCAATTTAAACAGATATGGCCAATGATCATATATTCACCTTGTACTACTATAGCCACAAATGGTATAAAAACACTTAGAAACTGTCAGAAAAAGAATAGGAAACCTCTGTGCATTAGTCATATGCTACATTAATGGGCTAAATAGCAAGTCTCTACTACAGAATGGTAGCCCTGAACATTCCCCATAGCATAGGTTAAATAAGGCAAGGCTTTCTTCAATAGCCTTTTAATCAAGTTTTTCTTAATCATTATGGATCTCACCATCCTTTTACTAGTCAGATTACTGAATTATCACCATGATAATTTTAGAAAGGTCAACCTACTTTAGTTTGATCACAGAAGTCTGCTTTAATGCAAAGTAAACCTGCTCCAAAAATTAGCTTGGTTCCTCATACTTACTAACCATTGGTCTTTACATACGAGTTGCTTGTAACTTTGTCCCAAAAGATTCAAAAGAAATTAATGTATTTATTTTGCACTTTTCTGGCAAGCAGGTGTTAGCACATTAAACAAAATTTGATTAGACCATACAAGCTATACTGAAGAACTCTCCAATATTGAATGTTCTATCAATGACTGGGATGCATATCTGGAATGCACTTCTGGAATCTTTGATAGTCAAGCAGTTTGTGAGAGTGGTTATATCTGTTATCTCAACTACTGAATGTGTGTCAACAACCCTTCCCAGCTTGGCATCCTCCAGATGTATGAGTCCCACTTTCCCCACTCACTGCTACATTTACATGATGGGTGAGAACAGCACTTTAAGTAACTCAAATTTTTTGTAGCCTGTGTGTCCCTCTTTTTTTCCTTTTGCTTATATTTTAAGAAATCTTCAAAAAGCACAAAGTCTCCAAAGGTGTATTTCTATTTTCAACGTTCCATGAAAAAAAAACCTATATCAAACATCTTTCACTGAGAAAAAATCCCTAACCATCTCATAAATTTAAGAACAAGAGAAACAGTACTCCACCTGGGTACATACAAATCAGATGACCAATGGAAAGAGTTTGCAACAGGATCATAGTATTCCCATCATTACTTGAAAGAAAATAATCAGATTTAATTGAAAACAGCTACAAGATTGCTAATTAGTTGGGAATGCAAAGGGCAGATCAAATCAGCTCAAGAATGGGCCTGTGAGGTTGCCCAGATATCATTTACCGTATTTTTCCGACTATAAGACGATACTTTTTTCTAAAATCCTTACCCTAAAAATTGAAGGGCGTCTTATTCAAGGAAGTCAGCCGAGAATTGCGCGGTTGCAAAACTGCCCATACTTTGTTTCTGCAGAGAGGCTTCCTCCTATTGCTAGCCTCCAATCACGAGTGAAATAGCTTGTCTCCCAAACAGACTTCCTCCAATCACGAGCCTGATGTAACTGGCGTCAGCTGATGCTGAACAAACCAATTAGAGGAAGGCTGTTTGCAGAGACAAGCTATCAGCAGTTTCACTCGTGCTTGAATGTAATCAATTATGCAAAAAAGCCTGGAAATAGAGCTTCAGAGAGACAGTTTGGACCTCCTCCCACCGAGTTTATCAGGTAAATGTTAACTAATTACTAAATAAAAATGTGTTCTGCACTATCTTTAAAATATTGATTTAATTTTGGGCTGGAAAAGTGGGGGTCGTCTTGTACATGGGGGCATCTTATTGTCAGAAAAATATGATAAGTCAGAAAAAACACAACATGGCACAAAAATCTTAAAGCAGTAGCCAGTGGCAATGGACTTGTAATCCAAAACACTTGGAGGGTACCAGATTGATTCAACATAATTTAAATACAACGAATAACCATTTTATTTTGAACTTTCATTCTCTTCCATGAAAGCTGAGTATCATTGAAGAAATATCTTCTCCCTGTTAACTTCAGAAAGGGGCTAAACAAAACAGCTCTCTCCTTTTCAGTGAAGTTCTCCCATTGTCTCTTATTGGTGATGTGCTTCAGCGGGAGAAACTATGAACTTCTACCTACCTGAAGATTTCAAAATAATTATTTTCTTTTAAACCCAACTATTTTCAGTATACCCAGATTAAAACCACTAGAGGGAATAACAACTATACCAGAGCACCCATTTCGAAAGAGAAAATAGCCTTAGTATTTCATACTAAAAGTTGCATATGCATTGCCATTCACAAAACTTACAGTAGCCGTTCGTTGCTCATCAAACTTGGTGAGCTTCTTGAGTTCTTTGTACACTTCTCCACGAGGTGCGTGTTCCAGGATTAAATACACTCTTGTTGCATCATGGAAGTAACCATACAGCCGGAGAATATTGGGGTGCCTACAAAAGCAGCATATATGAATTTTTAAACAAGACCATTGCTATTAATAAACTAAATACCTATCTCTATATTGCCCTCCCTGTTATATACAAGGGATAAACAACATTGAGAGGCTGGAGCCAAGCAATCTGTTCAATGGTATGTCACCAGAAAAAGTTGGATTACGTTTTCAGCTCTTTGAGAAGGTTTCAGCAATAATAGAAGCAGGAAGCCTGACAAACAAATTACTCTCATCACCTCCCCACTGGGCAGAAATAGCCATTTTTCAGGGTGATTTAGAGCTTTTGGGGTGATTTAGGAATGAGAGCAGTTTGCCTCCTAAAGGTCTTTAGTTTTCATTACCACCCTCAAAACCTGATAAATGGATCAAACACCCCCCCCAAAACCATCTCTGTATGTGTAAAAGAAAGAATTCCCAGAGGTCTCCAGCTCTCATTTGTACCCTGAATTGCGAACAATAATAATCGTACTATTGAATTTTTACCCTTTTACCATCCTATTTCAGCATTGCAATCCTGGCTTGCTGAGAGGCATATATGGCCTACAGGCTACCCACCTATTCTATGTATAGCTAGTGCTCATTTAGTGACTGACTTATTTAACAACTGTTTGCGGTTATGACAGTGATATAAAAGTAACTTTGAGACCAGCCCTCGCATTTACGACCTTTGCAGGTCTGTAAAGCAAAGGAAAACTGAAGTAAGATTGTAAGCACAGTTGCAGTTTCACTTAGTGACAGCTTCACTTAACCACCAAGTTGCTGGTCCCAATTGTGGTCGCTAAATGACGACTACCTGTAATAACTTCCTGAGGTAAAAAAAAATAGTTTATTCTTCTATAACATCCAATTCAACTGCAATTTCAGTCTAAACCCAAACCTGTTCCAGTTAAACAGCACCAATAGCTAGTTAATAGCTATTGACAATTCCAAGAACTTTAAACTCCTATGAGAATTGAGTTGTTTAGAATAGCTTACATCACTTGGCAATTAAGTTAAATTTAAACTATTCACAGGGCTCATTTTACAGAGAATAGTAGTGTAATGGAAGCCACAGGTTCCTACTCATATATCCTTATTCATCTGAGAAATATATAACAGAGAGAATATATTCTATAACAATGTGGAGCCACTTAGTTGGTAATTCAATCTACTGTTGCCCAATAGACCAAGTTTCAATTCTTAGTATTGATTGTTTAGAAGAGTCAAGACAAATCTACAGAGTTCTTATAGTACTGAGAAGTTTCATACTTTATGCAAAGTGAGTACCCCTTTAAGATAGTTATGTACAATCCAAGGCAGGCATTTATTTCCTCAGAAATCTATGCTGTGCAGAAATACTAAAGAAAACACTTATCTTACACTATACGTAAGGCTTGCATATAGCAATGGAGTAAAAATTTATTTCCTTCTCATAGCAGACCAGCTCATAAATTTAGAACTGTGGCTTAAAACTTCACAACACACTTTTCAAAAAATAATCACTGGATATAGTTCTGTCATTTGATAACTAATTGGGAAGTGAAGAAGCACTACAAGCTCTTTTAAAGTGAACATTAAACTTGATGAAGCAGTACTTGTAGTCCAAATAATTTAGGTTTCTAGAATTACTGTGTCATGTAGAAAATATCTGAAATTACATTCATGCACCAATACTGAACAAAGACTTAAAGTGATTTGGGAAAAAAGCCTCTATAAATCATGCCCAATGACCTTTCATTAAATAACTGTTCTGATAAATCTTTACATATATGCAGAATACATCTAGCTGAATATAAGCATTGTCAATATCTACTTGATCCCCAACTTTTCTAGTTGGTTGACACATTAGGAATTTTGAGAACACATTGAGGTATTCTGCAGAAGGAAGGGAAAGCTTGCCCTTTCATAAAACAGCTACCATGACTTCTCAAACTCGCCATTCACTTGCAAATAATGTAAGCCCTCCATACCACAGAATGTTCCCTCCTGCCCTTATCTTTGCCCCTTTCTCAGACAAATAGACCTTGGGTTGCAGCCACACCTTTCTTTCTAATTAAGTTTATGGGGCATTTGTAATAAAACAATATATTTGTTTATTGTTTATGTACTGCTGAATTCAAAAAATGACTCCCAGAGGTTTACGCTGCAAAAACATAACATTAAAGGCAATCAAACACAAATAACCATAAAAGCAGTAGGCACAACAATGACCATTCACTCCCCAAAACTCCTCCAGAACTGTCTTTAGCAGTTTCTGACAGGCCAACAATGAAGGTGCCAATCCAATCTCAAAAGGCAGGTTGTTCCATAGTATGGTGGCTGCAGTAAGAAAATATTGCCCATGAACCCCAGCCCACTTCACCTCCCCTTGCACGGAGGACCATTAAAAGATACTGGCAGGAGGTCCACACAGACCTATGGTGAGAAGGCAGTCCTGTAAATACCTCTTCATCAAGTCATACAAGGCTTTATAGGTCAAAACTAGCACTTTGAAAAAGACCTGGAAATTTAAAGGTAGCCAATATAGCATCCATAAAACATGTTATGTGGCTATAGAGACTCTGGTTTATTAACAGTCTCATAGACAATAATCTAAAGAGGTAGTGCTGTAGCTATTGTAGGTTACTTTAGTAGCTGTGGGTCTAGGAAGGCCTCCAAATCATGGACATGATATCTCAGGGAACAGGCCACCCTTCAAAAATTATCACCAGAGACAACAGAGATTCCTTCTGTTCAAATAGCAACTGTATCTTGCTTGGATTTAATTTCATCTTGTTTTATTCCATCCAAAACTGCAGCCTCCAAACACAAGTTCAGAGAAACATTTAGCTGAGAATCATTAGCATACTGATAGTAGCTCACCTAAACTGACAGATCTTTCAAGCTAGAGCCACTGAGCTGACCTCTTCTACTCTGCTGCCACTGACTGGTACCACATGCTCAGGGTAGCACTGCATCCCCTAATTCTCAATTGTTGTAGGCAGTCCAGTAGAGTACCATAATTTATGGTTTCAGAGGCTGCTGAGAGGTAATCTACCAGAACAAGTGCCATTTCAGTCCCCTGGTCTGAACCCAGACTGAAATGGGTCTAAATCATCCATTTCATCAAGGGTGTTCTGTAGCCACTAACATGCTACTTTCTCAACAACCTTCCCCAGAAAGGAAGGTTGGAGATTGAATAATAGTTCTCTAAAACTGATGGATCCAGGAATACCTTCTTAAAGATGGGGCCTCCACTATCTCCACTTTAAAGGCTGAAAAAAAAAAAAACCTTCTCTGATGAAGACAGAACTGGGAACACCAACATTAAAAAGTAGCTCCCCTCCCAGTCTTTAACCCCTTTGAATAAGGGATGAGGAGTTCATTATAGGCTGTTAGCCATAAGAAAATGTTGAGGACAAGTTGACACTTCTTTAATTGTAACAATGAGGCTTTATATTGAATTTCAACACTTATTTGTATTCAGCCTTACCGAAGATGAGACTGTATTTCTACTTCTCGCCGCAGCTGATGTTCTACACCTGCTTTTTCCAACTGTGTTTTAAACAAGACCTTCAGTGCCAAAATGAATTTGCTCTCTTTCTCACGAGCCAAGTACACATTTCCAAATTTTCCTTTTCCCAAAGGACGGCCAATTTCAAAGTCATCAAGGGACCACTGTTTTCTATTTAAAAAAAGTATTTAGTTAGAATATTAACATTTTGTTCTCTCTCCAAAATTAACAATTTGTCCAGGAAATCTTTCTTACAAAGAAAAATGTTTTGTGGGGGTAGGCTAGAAGCACAGTGGGATAGGTAAAAGCACTATTTGTTTCCTTTGAGTAATGTAGAGGAAAATGCTTCAGTTTCCTTGTGGCCAGGAGAGAATCTCTTTGAAGACCTTTCTCAGTAAGATTGTATTTACATAAATGCCTACCACTTAAATATAGGTGTGCAAGACATTGTGACCTTGAAACATAACACACATTAAAAAAACCCACAACATATAATTGTGGATACCCAAGGATAATAATCACACTCACAAGGAAGAAAAAGCATTGACAATAACAGAGTTCATCTGACCAGCTGACCCAAATGCCTGGGGAAACAGCCAGGTCTTCAATGCTTTACAAAAGGCTAACAGGCTTGGGTCCATCTGAACCTCTCAATAAGCGTACATATCTTTGTACATATGCACCCACAGAAACAAAATAAGAACTTACTTTTTGGTTTCACTTTTTGATCCCCCTTTGCTTTCATTTTTAGAATTTGAGACTCCTTTGGCCTCAGTTGTTGGATTTGATACATCTTCATTTTCAGGCTTTTTCCCTGCACATAAGAAAGTTAAATTCCCTAAATCAAGCTTAGCCGTAAAAATTTAAGCAAATTGTGCTTTAAATTGTTCCTCTCCATAGCATGTTTGGAAAAGCATACACTTTATAGATGATGCAGAAGTTAAAGATGTATAGTCTATCTGCATTTAGCCACCGCAATCCTTTTCCAGCAACATGGTCGCTAAGCAAACCACGTGACAGAGACTGTGAAGATCACTGGTTGTTACCATCTCATTCAGATAAAGTTCTCTCATGCACCAACCCAGTGTTACTCTCACTCCAGCATGCATTGTTGTCAGGCACAGAAATTTGGTCTAAGTGTGCACATTTGTTGAATTTTTTTTTTTACTACCATTTACTACTGTTTTTTTCAACATTGTATTGGCAAACAGTCACTAACTGAGGTAGCAGTTAGTGACCATTTGCAAGGACTGGCTGTATACCTTTATCTAAGGATGAACACTGTTAAATTAACATTCCTGCATGGCAATTTCAATTTATCTGTATTCTATCTTTAGAAATTCTGTAGTGCCACAAACAAAATAGTCCTCAGTGGATGCACCATTACCTGGAATTAAGGGGCTCTGGCTAGCCCACCACTCATACTTAAGATACTCCATCTACTATAGCTATATGAAGGAAGAAAGTATTCTCTAGAAAGTACTCTATATTTAGAACATAGCACCCCATGCATTAAATCAAGGATGGGCAATCTATGTGCGTCCAAAGGCTAACATGGGATGAGGAAGAATGGGCAGGATTGTATCACATACGGATGGATCTGAGGCTTTCTTACTTTTTTCTGGATAAGTTTGTTTCCCTTTTAATATTTATGGCTATTATAGCATAAGAGTTTTTATTGTTTTCTGCCTCTAAATGAGAAACTGCCAATTTCAAACATGCTCTCAGCCAAAATTTAGTGACATGGTAGAAGTTTTCAGTACCCCAGCTGGAGGAACATTGATTCCTGTACTAAGTAATCCAAGGAGTCAGCTTTAAGCTTCCATTCACTTTGTATATAAAGATCTCTCATGGAATTGCATTTATGATTCATGCAGTCTTAAGAACCTTACAACTGTAATGATTTTACAAAGACAAATAAATGTCCACATTTAGAAATGAATCAATATTGCAATTTGAGCAGATACAACATTACTGAGACAGCACCATTTACTGTATTCTTATTTCTCTTCTCACAAATATTTAGTAAAGAGAGTGCAACTTGTTTTAAGACTACTTAGAGCATTTCATGGTCAAGCATTTATAAAAAGTTCACACCACACTCAGCAGTTCTAAATATTTCTTTACCAACATTTATGAACTAGTCATGTTCTTGTAGAAGATTTCCACTATGGCAATTCACCATATTTTCCAATACTATTTTAAAGCTTGTCTTTTTTTGCTTTTTAGTGTATATCATAATCACCAATAGATTTTCTATGAAGTTAGAAATAGCTGAAACAGCAGTACTTACCAGGTGCAGAGGGGTGCTGAGAGATTTCACTGGATTTATTTGGACCTAAATTCCTAGATGTTGGTTGAACTGCAGAAGTTGGTCGTTGCTGAGTCAAGTGGTTGGGACGTTTTGGATGGGTAACAGGTTTCTGTGCCTGGGACTGAATAGGCACTCTCTGGGGAACATTTGAAGCCATCAGAACACGCTGTGACTGAATTCCAATCCCCGGGGTTCGATTCTGGGTCACAGGAACCCGCTTTGGACCATCTACAACAGCTATCTGATTTAAAAACAAACACAACTGTGAACGCTGTTTCAGGCACTTCAGGGGAAAAAAAAGTTGCCAAAGTTTCCTAAGATTGTTTCTTTTGAAATAAGACCACTGGTGTTTTATTGGTGTTCTATAATATTTGGAAATTCAGAGTTTAAAATTGCAAGTTTACTATCTTCCTCCTTCAAATCAGATTTCTAGAGGAGGAACCAGCACCTTCACATCTTTGCAGTCACCCAACTTTGTCTCCCACAACAACTGACAGTCTAAAGCAGTGTTTCTCACCCTTGTCAACTTTAAGATGTGTGACTTCAATTCCCAGAATTCCCCAGCCAGCCATGGTGGCTGGGGAATTCTGGGAGTTGAAATCCACACATCTTAAAGTTGACAAGGGTGAGAAACACTGGTCTAAAGTCTTTTCCTGCTTCATCAACTTATTCCTTGGAGTGGAACTGAAGGAAAGAGATTATCAGTAACTAACAAATTCTAGGATGCATAAACACCAATTAATCTACCAATCTTAACTTTTTACTATCAATAGAATATTGGATTGAAAGAGACCAACAAACTGCATATTGAGTACAGCAATCAAGACATATTAGTTTCTGCATATAATTGGTTAATCAATTTGAGCTGTAATCTGTTGGGCATAACTATGAAGCCAATGATTCATCTATTCTGAAATAACTCCTCTCCAACTCCATCCTCAATCTATTTTGAACAGGGGCAAAGGGAACCTTAGTGATGTGTGTAATGGACAGTTATGTGAAAAGATGAATCTTCTCTACTGGGAACTTAAATTCCATTATCAGACTAAAACATGAATAAAACTCTGGATATAACTTAGGAACAATATTTTACATATCAGCATGTGCATTCCAATCTATGATCCCAATTATTTTTATTTAGATTAATAAGAGTTTAGTAGCATACAAAAGAAAGCATCTGAACCAAGTCTTAAAATGTAGGACATGTTCTAAGGAGTCATTATTCATTTACATCCTGTGATCATTACATGCTGAATAGTCAAGAACTGCAACACCTAAAAAAGGCCAAACTTACAATGTAGCCAATAAATGCAAGAAGTCACTTTACCTTGCTGTTATGTGGATGTCCATTCTGGTTTTCTTTAGTTTTGTCCATTACTATATTTAGAGAGAAGAAATTCAGATATTTAATGTGTAACATAATATAACTAAAACTTTTGTTATTTATATTCCATCATCCTGTTTGAGACTACCATTTCAATATCTTCAACCTATTCATATTAGTAAACCTTGGAAAAATTAAGTCACCATACTGCATGAACTCTGACAGCATTTTTCAGTGCCCTCAAGTAACACATCAATTTATCTATGTAACAGTACAGTACACATCACACAGGCAAAGAAATGCAGTTATAGTTTTGAAAGCATTTCCATCCCATAAACTGAATAGCTAAGAAGGCCTGTTAACTTGAGCTCTCTCTACAGTTACTAAGGCAGATGTTCAGCTATGATAACTTTATGACACACATATGTATATTAACTTTTAGGTTTTCATCTGGAACAACAAAGGATAGATGAAGAGACACAAAATTACCAAAAGATTTGAAAAACATAAGCTTAAGCTCATGTTGGTTTGCCTGGATGTATTCTTTCTTCAGACTTCATAATCTTTATGAAATATACTCTTCAGAACAGACAGCTTGTTTGTTCTCATAGGTGTTTTAAATCATGGAGCAACAATATTGTACCAATTGGCTTGATTATATCTCAATTGGAATCCAGCATTTTTTTTAAAGGAAATTTGCTGCAAAATAAACCAACCACCTCATTTTTTCCAAGAATGCTTCTGGTTCCACATAGACTCCAGAGGCATTCTTAGAAAATTAACATGGTGGATAACTGCAGTCCAGTTTAGTGTGTCCACCTATCCAGAAAGAAAGGTCACTAGGGAACTACTGTAGTACATAAAGTGGTAGGAAGTAATGTTACCAGCTTTCTTTCTGGTAAATATAACTGGCCATCCTCTATGGCAACTATTTTGTGGAAGTGCATGTGACAAGTTAAGAGCCTACTGTCCCAACTGTCCTCTAAATATTAACAATTACACAGCTATAGAGTTCCAGTCAGTTTTCTTCCTGTCCCAAGCATCTAAAGCTATCTAAAGGAACCTGGAAGCCAAGCAATCTTAATGCAACTTTCATCCACAATCACCTCAACTGTTTGTAGAATCCTTTAGTAACATATCTCCCACCTGTTCAATGGACACCTAGCAGTGTCCATTTTAGAATCCTCCTTTCCTCCAAGAAGTTAAATGGGACATATCTCACTCCATTTCAGTTTTACTACAGTATAGCAGCTTGTTATCTAATGCTTTGCTAAAACATGATTTGTCTGAAGTGCCTCTTGAACTAAATACAGTACTCACCAAAGAAGCACATGCATTTGAATCAATAATTTTTCCACAGAACTCTTCCTGTTTTTATTTATTTACAAACATGCATTTGCAGCCCAATTCCCCATTATTCTCTCCTCTGTGGTACTGATTCTTTTTTTTAAAAAAAACTACATTCTCCTACAAAAGCGATCCCCAGAAAAATTTAAATGAGGGTCTAGCCCCTGCCTTCCAGGTTAAAAGCAAGCTAAAAAGCAGGAAAGGCAAACGGGATCAGATGAGAAAAAGAAAACAAAGACACAGGTAATATCTTAAAGGAACTGAGGAGACTTAATCCAACAGAATCATCGGCAGGCCATTTCTATAGGGCTGACTTAGAACATCATCCAGTCCTCCCTGTGCCGATCTCTCCGTAAAACGAAGACTGGTTTGATAACGAAATGGCCACAGGTCCACGATGTTACAAACTAGTAGTGGGAAAACCCGATTACGAATACAACTCCCATCCTCCCCAGCCAGCACAGCTACTCTATTCTAACACTCGTGGAAGCCACTAAACGGGCGAGCGCCAACACTTAGGAAAAAGCTTCTCCCCACCAGCACGTACAAGGCTCTCCCAAGAGCCCAGCCATCCACCTTTCTCGAAGGCCCGCTCACCTCCTCCACAGCCTCTAGCAGACTCGAACGCTGTTTGAATTCAAACGCCCGCCCGCCTCCTTCAACGCCCTTTAAACCGCCCGCGCGCTCTGATTGGCGACCCTCTATCCTTCACTCCAAGACTCTCGGCCGCTTATTGGCAAGAAATTGGATAGCACCCGCCCTTCCTAACCGTCTCGGCTGAGTAGGAGCACCGGTTCCCACTCTAAGCAGGCTCGCCTCCCCGTCAGCTACTTAGAAAGGCGGGGCGAGACGGTCGTTTCTTCCCCGCCCCCGTTGCCCACCTGCCTGTAATGTAGAGACTAGCGGTTCAAGGAAATGTTCCGCTGCGGAAGGAGCGTAAAATGCGCTTAACGTATCGAGCTTTTTTACGTTAGAGGCGTACGCTGCGCTGATTACTCAAGCAGGCGCATGAGTTTGTCATCGCGCCGCCGGGGGCGTTCGGCCTCGCTTTTCCTCTACGCAAAGTGCGTAGCTTCTCAAGCAACGGCAGCAGGCTTCCAACGGCGGCGCGGCTGTGGCAGCGGCCAGGCCAGGACTGAGGGAGACTTTAGCGTGCTTGCCTTCCCGCTCCCGGACCCGCTTTTAGACGAAAGCCCCTGCCATAAAGCTTGAGTGAGGCAGCTCCTTTACATGAGTGGACACCCTTGAGGGCTTTTGCGGGTGACACATCAGCCATTGACACAGGCATGGACCCTTGATTAGGACAGGTTGGATGTGTGATGGATCGATATCATTAGTCGGGTGCAGACTTTCAATTATGGGCAGGAAATAAGGAACTTCGCCTTATTCCTTACTACTCAATAAAAGTGGGCTGCCCTTGGGCATAAGGAGAGCCAAACAAAGCCACGGATTAATTAGATCGGGCATGACTGTTGCTGAAGGTCCATTTTGGAATTTGCCACCCGGTTTGCAATTGTTAGGTGCCGTTGCGCTCCTATGGACAATGTGTGATCTCCAAGAGTAAAGGCAGAGGGGTGTAGTGTGACACTTTATACACACAGCAATTTTTAAAAGCATGCTTGTGGCTTTTCTGCATTTTACAATCTTGATGTGTTTTTCCTCTATATAACTCAACAGGAACAATACAAAGAGGCAGTTGGCTTAGAGACTGTAATTTTATGCTTTACCACTAATTTTAAGGCCAGCCTTACAGGTTACAGAATAAGAAGGGTATGCATGAAGAATTTTCCCTGTTTATTTGAACAGTAATATACAATGGGATTGTATAGTTTATGAGCCAAGCAAGAGACACTTTGCTGCCGAGGGACTTTCCTTCCAACAGCAAAAAGTGGGGGGAAAAATTGAACTACATTGGATTTTCCAAAATAAGTGCTGCCTGTATGGTGGATATTGCCATTGCTTTATCATATCAAATTAGCAGTTCTTCACTGTTCTCCGAAACAAACAACTGCTGAAAGAGGTACCCATGAACTTAAAAAAAAAAAAAAAAAAGATTCTCCAGTCTTTTTACTTTGTAAAGGCAACATACTGGAAATGTAGAGTGATGTGCTCTTTATGAGGACAGTGAGGAGCAGATTTCAGAAGTGTGAATATTGTGATATATTATTCTCTCAGAAAGAATGTCAAGTCGTCGTATCACTCCGCCATGTGACAGGCGGCAGCTTCCATGGGGCATGAGTGGCGTGGGCTCACCCACCGGTGAACTGCGACCAATGCGATTACCATTTCTTGAAGCCGATGTGAGTAATGCTGTTCTTTTGGATTGGGGTAACTGGGCATGCTGAAGTGTAAATACCATAAATATCAAAGAAGATACTGTATGCTGAAGATTGAACATAAGAAAAATCCTGCTAGATCCAACCAAAGCCTCTTGTAATCCAGTATTTTTTTTCTACAGATATCCCTGAAAACCTTTAAGCAGGTCATATTTATCATAGGATCCTCTCCTCTTTCTCAGCAAATGATACTGAAATGTGTGCTGTTTAATAGAGGCCACATTCTAGAGCCATCATGAATGATAGCCTAACACATGCACATCGCTGAAATTTTCTATGGTTGCAAAACTTTGGAGTGACCTGCTTGAATTTACTAATATTTCAACTAAATATGTGGAGAACTGGGATTCACATCTATAGCTAACTTTTCATTCTTCTCCCAGATTCAAATTCTCTCAGATCCAAAGAACTGATTGGATTTTACTTCTAAGAATTCCTAGGAGGAGACTGGAACTTCCTTAAAGAAATCCCTTATTTAAGAAGATGCAACCTGTTCCTCACCCTTTAAGCTTCATTGCACATTATAGATATGACACAGAATCATAGCATTTCATAAAGTACAGTAAGCCCCAAGCTATCAGATGTATTTGACAGACAGTTCCCAGCATTCTGTCTGGCAATAAAACCTGTAATATATACAATACAGACCATTAGCTTCAGGGCCTTTACACTGGTATTTATTTAATTTATATAGCTGCCCAATTCAAGCAATATGACTCTGGTTTGTGGCATACAAAAATCACTAAGCAAAATATATAACAATGCATGCCATATTATTTTATTATTCCATTGCGATAGATTTCAAGCTTATATCCTGAATTAAATATTTTGAATTGAAAAGGAATTAATTGTTTGACATAACCTTTTGCTAGGGATCAGGTAGTCGGTGTAGGTACCCATGATTATTACATGAAGCCCACCTCAAGCTGACAATTTGGGCTCGTGGTGGTGCCAAAAGCTTTGAACCTGTGATTGTAATGGTGATGTTGTGCAGACATGTGCACTGATCCGAGTCCAGGTAAAAATCATGGATCCAACTTTTTTCCTTCTTTTGGGTACTGCTCCTCCACATTTTATTAACGGGATTGCTTTTTTTTTTCCTGGCAAGTCTTGTATGTCAAACAGAAATTAAAGAGTGGGACAGTTTCTCCAGGATCGAGGGAGTGATGCGGAGAACGCCGACTTTCTGCCCGTTAAAGAGTTCTCACGGGCCCAGTCGCCCTGCCAGAGCAAAAGGGAGAACGTTCGCCCAGGAAGTCCTCATTCCTTGCTCCTCTTTTCCTCCGCCCCGGGCTCGGTTTCAGCTGAGAAAATCAGGTTCTGTCGGGTTCGTCATTTCCAGCGTCAGAGCGCGCGTCCAGCGTAGCAATCTCTGGGTCTTGTGGGATTGATTGCCTTTCCCTTCTTCCAGCCGCGGCTTCAATCGATGTGCGGAGGCTCGATGCAGCAGCCTGTTCGACGGAGCGGTCCTCGGGCCAGACTGCTGCTGCCGCCGCCGCCACAGCCGCCGCCCCCTCTGCCGCCGCCCCCGCCGCCCGCTCCGCTCCACCTGCCCGCGCAGTCGCCCCTTGACGCCGTCGGGCCGCCAGCAGCCATCCTGAGCGGAGATCGATCCCGGGCGAAAGACGGGCTAGTAAGTGTCGGATCTGGTAGTTCCCGCGTCAGCCATTCGTTTCCCCCACATGGAAGGCGGGAGGAGGTGGTGCCCTTCGTGCCTCTTGACCTATCCCCGTGGGTATAAAGCGGTCGCCCTGGAAAAAGATGGAGTCGAGAAGGAGTGGGTATTTGTAGTTGGTTGCTACAACAATGGGAGATCCTAAAATAATAAACATGAAAAAGATTTTGATTTTAAAAACTTCAGTCCTGCATAAAGTAAGCTCCACCCACCCTTGCTGTATATCAAATCCTTAGCCTATCTAGGCCAGGGTTACAGTTTTTTGGAGGAGACCTACAAGTAGTTGAGAGCAGTGGGCTGCTTTTTGCTGTGTGGGTATCTGCAAGTAGTATTCAGGCACTAGCAAAGCACACTGTTCTAATCTTAATTTTCTGAAATAATTGAATCGCCCAGGTTCACAAAACACACTGAATTATAAAGTAACAACAGTGGCTGGGTTTGCAGGCACGGTGTACAAAGTTAAGATTATATGAGTGCTGTCATAAGAGATACTTGTACAGCATGCTAATCTTATGGTTTACTGAACCCTGATTATAGACTTAACTCAGTTGGCTGTGTTAACACACTGAATCAGAAATTAACAACAGTGTCTGGATTAGCATAGCATAGTAATCCTCCAAAAAAACTAACTAAGCTTAGCATATTATGGTAACACAGTAGCCAAACCACAAATTCAGTAACTACAGTTTAGCCCAAGGAGTGTAAACTGAGACAGCCTATCTCTGAACTTTCCGTATAGCTGCTGTGGTTCTTTTGTTCAATTGTTAGAATCTCTGTTTTAAGAAATTATTATTATTACATCTTGTAACAAGGAATTCTACAAATGTATTGCCTTGTTTTAGGCAATACTCAGTACCTCCTTCCTGCTGTTACATTAATGGCATGTTTTATAAATAGTTCCTTCTGTACCTTTGTTCTTTAGTCTATTTAATTTTCAAAGAGATTTTTAAATATTCTAAATCAGATGCAGCTGGATAATTTTTACTATCCAAATTCTTGTTAGTGTTACGTCCAGGCATCTTTTTCCTGCCATTGTACCCAATTTAAAAGTCTAAATATCAATTTAATGTTAGACTTGAGTGCAAACAGCTTGCAGACAAGGTTGTCTAAAGACCTATCTTATATATATATATCTGACCACCCTATTTGGATCATCTACGGAAGTCTGTATTGTCTTTAGTATCTGATGTGTGAAAATAGAAAGAAAAGGTTTCTCTGTGGTTGCAGTCTAGACTTCTCTCTGGTTAGAAAAATCAGTCTCTCCTACTCCTTTCTAATGTTCTATCACTACCTGCTCATATATTTTATAGTTGTTTATGTAAAAATACTTTTCAGACACTATGATTTTTTTTTGCCACCTAGTTCATTTTTACTAGTACTTTATCATTCTGTTTTGGGATTTTTCTTCTGAAAAATAGAAAACTAGATAAATGTCATTCATTTTGTCACACGTGTAAACAGTTTTATTTTTGTTTTAGACACCTGGAAGGCAGCCCTTGCTCACAATGTATAGACCAAAAGTAAGCCTTAAAGACCGGCAACAACTTTACAAGCTTATTATTAGTCAGCTGTTATATGATGGTTATATCAACATTGCTAATGGTCTGATAAATGAAGTAAAGCCACAGTCTGTCTGTGCACCCTCTGAGCAACTGTTGCATCTTATTAAACTAGGTAAGTTGAAACATCAGTGAACAAAAATAAAATGTTACGGTAATATTTTATGGTATGCTAAATTTGATTATGGTTATTTCCACATTGAAAGCTATTGTTTTAACATGACCTCTCCCACATATCATTAATTAAATATTATAGCTGTACAGAGATCCAGGGTCAAAGGGCAAAATGTAATTTGGCTGCTGTACAAGTCCAAGAAAAGATTTAGCTGCTTTAAGGTATTTCCCAATGGTACTATATATACATTCTGAACCATATGTTGTCCTGTGAATCCAGATCTCTGCATAGCTAGCTTGCTTATTTGATTGATTGATTGATTGATTGATTGATTGGCTGATTGATTGATATGGCAGCCCATCTTATTTGATTCTGGACAACTTACAATAAAATAAAACACAAACAATGCAAAAAAAATTAAAACACAGCAGCCAGGAATCATAAAACCACCATTAACTTAACCAGGAGATGTACTCCATCACACACCCAGGCCCCAGGTTCAGGCATAGAACCAAGTTTTTGGTTCTGTCTTTTAAAATAATGTTGGGCAATATACCAGCCAATTGTCCCAGATCGAATAAAGACAGAAGGACAATGTTCAAGTGTACCAATGGAGGCGAATATGTCCAATGTTCAAGTGTGTCTAGCTATCATTTTATTTATTATTAGTTATATCCTATCTTTATTTTGTACAACTCCAAGGAGTGTGTGCCATGCTGTCACCTCGTATTTTGCCCACAACAACAGACTAAGGTGGGTTGGACTGAGAGAGAGTGACTGTTCCAAAGTCACCCAGCTGGCTTTCATGCCTAAAATTGGACTAGAACTCATAGTCTCCCAGTTTCTAGTCTAGACCATTGCACCAAACCAGCTCTCCTGTATCAAACCAAACTATCATATTTCATAAACACGCTCATAATAAGATATTAATGATTTTGTTGATATCCTAATGATAAATATACATACTATGGTGGTTTCCACTGCAGCCCTCAGTGCCTTCATTTTTATTGTAAAACTTGTTCAGGTGAATACATTTGAAACTAGACTACACCTTACTATTAGTGCTTATTAATAGTAAGGAGTCTTGCTAGTACACAAGTAAGTTCTATATATATATTGTAAAAACAACTGAGTAATGGTGCAATTCTAATGGACTTTTAGAGCTTTTTCTGAGGTGTTTCTAGCTTTCTGACTTTAAATGGTGATCTAACTGTAATGTCAAACTATACATTGGTGTTACTGTAAGGGACTCTCCTCACCTTCCTTTTTCCTACTGTTTTACATATTCCAAGACTTCCTTTTTTATTGGTTTCAAATTTTGATTTGCATGGAAATAAATGACATACTATGATTTGTACAAGAGAGGGAAGGAAGTAATTGGATTGTGGAAAGGAAAGGAAAGGAAAGGAAAGGAAAGGAAAGGAAAGGAAAGGAAAGGAAAGGAAAGGAAAGGAAAGGAAAGGAAAGGGCATACAAAGCAAGTTTTGCTCATATATTCTAAAGCAAGACTTGGTATTATGTTTGAATCAAATCAATGCTAGAAGATATACCAGTTTTATTTGATAAGCATTCTCTATTCAGCTTATCTATAGATATTAAAATGGTATGCATTAACCTTCCACTTATTATATATTTTATAATATTTTTACTTAGACTTACAAGCTGCCAACTATTAAAAATCTCTTAGTAGTTCAAAATAAGATAAAACAAAATATTTGTTATTTTAACAGAAATCAGTTGAACAGTAACTAAACACAAATATTAGTCTTATAGTATGCCCTTCTCTGCATATAAGTACCACTGAACTCAGTATGACAGATTTCTGAATAGATGTTTATGTGATTGTACTCATTATGTGGCACTATTACTATAAATACAGGTAGTCCTTGACTTATGATAACAGTTGGGACTGGAATTTCCATTGCTAAATAATGCAGCCATAAAGCACGACTACATCGCTTAGCAATGGCAATGTCTGCAGTCCTGGTTGCCATCATTAACTGAATCCCACAGTTGTTAGGCAAGGCAACTTCCTGCTGGCTTCCCACGACCAAACTCAGTGGTTGTGGGAAGTCCCAGGCCAGCAGGCACGTAAATGCTGCCAAGTGGAGGAAGATGCGTGGGGGAGGGTCAGGGAGGGTGCAAGAGGTGCCACGTGGGTCAGAGAAGGTACGTGAGGGTGTGGTGCTGGTCAGAAGGGGTGGGCAGGGGTGCACAAGAGGTGCATGGGTTGGGGAGGGTGTGCAGGGGTGCCACACAGGTCAGGGAGGTTGTGTAGGGGTGCACAAGGGGCGCCACATGGGTCAGGGAGGGTGCATAGGGATTCAGGTTGGGGGGTGCATGAGAGGCTGGCATGGCGTGAGTGCAGAGGGGCTGGGGGAGGGTGCACAAGTGGGGGAGACTTACCCCAGCAACTTGCAGTTTTCCCTACCAGCTTCCTCTTTGACTTTCTGAGGAAGCCGGCATGGAAGGTTGCAAACAGCGATCATGGGATCGTGGGGCGCTTGGCAACCGGTCATAAATGTGAACGGATTGCCAAGCATCCAGATCATGATCATGTGACTGCAAGGGTGCTGGGATGGCTGCAACTTCGAGGTGCAGTTGTAAGTCTCCATTTTCAGCACCGTCGTAACTTCAAATGGTCATAAGTTGAGGACTACCTGTAAAATCATAGAGTTGGAGATGGTCATTTAAGTCATCAAGTCCATCACCTGATCGATGGCTGCCCAGCCCTTACTTGAACATCCAGTGAAAAGAAACGCAACACTTCCTTAGAAGGTGGCTTCATTAAGTGATTCTGTTGGTAAATTGCTGTGTTTGGAAGTTTTCCCTAATATACTGTGCAGTCAATTTTTTTTATATAACTTATTTCATGTTGTGCACTTTAGATTAGAAAGAACCAATCTTCTCCTTTTTTATGTGACATTCTTTTAGCAATACCATATCCACTCTGTTTTTGTTTTATTCAAGACTCAATACATCCTTACAGGATTTAGTGACTGATCATCCTTATTGCTTTTTTCTAAATTATGCAGAATAGAATTGAACTGTTGCTTCCTGTGATTTGGAATCTATACTTATTTTGATGCAGCCTAAAATTACATTTGCCTCTTGTGCAGTCACATGGTACATTACTGAATCATACTCAGTTTGTATTTAAAAAATAAGGTTTGGTGTGTTCTCTCTTCCAGGAATGGAGAATGACGATAGTGCAGTTCAGTATGCAATTGGACGCTCTGATACAGTAGCTCCTGGAACAGGAATTGACTTGGAGTTTGATGCAGATGTACAGACTATGTCCCCAGAAGCATCTGAATATGAGACATGTTATGTCACATCTCACAAAGGACCATGTCGTGTAGCTACATATAGCAGAGATGGACAGTTAATTGCTACAGGATCAGCAGATGCGTCAATAAAGATACTTGATACCGAGAGAATGTTGGCAAAAAGTGCTATGCCTATTGAGGTAAATATTAAAATAGTATAAATCCATAGGTATATATATTATTGCTTCGGCTATTTTTGATCATTGCTGTTCTCATAAAGAAATACTGAACGGTAAATGGAAGGACTGTTTGACAATCTTCAGAATTCAGGCTCTAGTTATTTAATCAATGAAAAATACATATTTCCCCAGATTTCTATGAAAATACATAAATTTGTAGAAGAAATTGTTGCAGGAGGTACAAATAACTGCAGACATAGTTGTGGATGGCCTTTGAAGATTAACTTTTGCTGGGGACTTGGGAAGGATAGAGCTCACCTCTGCTGCTCACTTCCTGAATTTTAACCCTTTTTGTATTGTCTAAAGAGAGCTTCCCTGTCTTATTTTTCCCTATCCATTCCCCTGTTCCTTTTACCTCATCTCCATCCAATTTTGTTCTGCCCACTTTCCCTTTCTGCGCCAGTACAGTATTCCCAGAACAGCTATCCTTACCTATGCTCAGTCTCCATTCTCTTTTTTGTTTCATTTTGTTTCTCTGCCTTGCTTTATGTATGCATTTATGTATATACTTGTGCATCAGAGCAGTTTCTATGTAAGAGAGAAAATAGTATACACTAATAGGGATGGGGTATGTTCCAGCTGGAGTTGGCAAGGTGGAGAAGCTTACAAGTATTTTAAGTGTTCAGAATTTTTCCCATCTATTCTTCCATGTGGGGATGGGAATACCATTTTAATTCAGAATACTCTTTTCCAGTAAATGTTATATAGGCACTGTAGAGTACATGAAGTATCTGAACCCATTCTAAGATCAGGTCTGGTTTGGGGAAAAATGACTTTGATCATCTTGATGATCTTTATCAAGAGAGTTGTGACAGGGCATGACCCTATTGTTTATCCTTATCACATAGTGTCTTTTGATTTCATTGTCCAAGGTAGCTTTCTGGGCTAGCTTAATAGTGTTAAAGTAAGAGGCACTATGTTGCAGTGTTTCCTTTCTTACTGTAGAATTGGTCTTGAAAGGTGACTCTGAGATTGGCAGTTGTGTTGTGGGATGCACAGGCACAATTTTGTCCCCAGTGCAATTTAATATCTATATGAGGCTGTTGGGTGAAGTCATTAAGAGTTTTGGGCCAAGTATCATCAATATATTAATGATAAATGGTTTTTCTCTCTTATATCTGAGTGAGGTACGACAGTGCATGATTGTGAACAATAGTTGGATTTGCTGATGGGCTTATCAGGGGCAAATAGGTTAATATCGATATTTGGTAAAAGTGTGGTTCTGCAGATGAGTAGTTCCTGGAAAATGCCTCTCTTGGATGAGGTCATACTCTGCTTGAAGGAACAGGTGGACAATATGGAGTTCTTGGTGAATACATTATTTATGATTGGAGGCCCAGGTGGCCAAGAATGTGTATTATTAGTTTTATCTAGTTTGGTAACTACAGACTTTCCTGGATGGTATTAGTCTGTCCACGTTGATTGCAGCATACAACTTTAATAAGTTGTTGTTGTTGTTGTTGTTGTTATACTTTTTATTGGTAACTACCCCAAGACTCATTCAAAAGTTACAGCTAAATGGGGCAGCTAGATTGAACACTGAAGTTCTGAACTACACACATACTATGCTTTACCTGAAAGTTAAACTGATAGTTAATTTTCAGATCCTGTTCAAGATCCTGTTCTTGATATTTTGTGAAACAGCTTGATTCTGTATAATATTTCACTGCAAACTGAAATTGTTTTCAAATTAGTTAGAAATATGCTCTAAATTTCAGCAGATGGTAGCATCTAACAGTCCTTGGCTGATTTCAGAAGCTAGGCAGGGTTGGCCACAGTGGTATTCAGACCTGGGAATTCCAGGACTGTTGGCTAGACTAGAAAATTGAAATATAACCTGGAAGAAGGCAGTGGTAAAATGCTTAGGTAACACTGTCAAAATAAGCTGTATGGATGTGTCTGTGAAATCATTAGGAGTCAAGATTAATTTGATAAGATTATAATTTGTGCTCTGAGAACAACACAGAGGTAATTTCAAAAAACAAACAAAAATATTTAGAAAAAGAATCATTTGTATTGTTGAAATGCATTCTAGACAAAGCACATTTCTGAATATGTGAAATAATCATATTTTATATTATTTACTGTATAAGCCATGGCATTAGGTGGGCTGTCAAAATTTTGAAAAGTGCTCACATGACCACAATCTGCCATGTGGGGGTTTGAATGTATCCTAATCTGTTTCAATTTCTTTTCTCATAAAATGGATTTGTATTAGCCTACTTTAAATAATTGTTAGGTTCTGTACGAGAGAACATTGTGAAAAGGTGCTGATCCATTGTGTTGTTTGTGGTGTAACTCTCTACAAAGGAAATTATAGGTGTATTCACTTGTATTTTATGTCATATATTTAAAAGACTCTAGTTAAATGCTGTATTTCTAATTTTTTCAGGTTATGATGAATGAAACAGCTCAGCAAAACATGGAGAACCATCCCGTTATTAGGACTCTTTATGATCATGTGGATGAGGTGACATGTTTAGCTTTTCATCCAACTGAACAAATCCTTGCGTCTGGATCAAGAGACTACACGCTTAAATTATTTGACTACTCAAAACCATCTGCCAAGAGAGCTTTCAAATATATTCAGGTCAGATTCTCTAATCATACATTTTTAAGAAATAAATATCTCCATAAGAAATTCAGAAAAGGTTTGAAAGCCTTGCTGATGTTACTGAATATTTACCTAATTAGTAACTTTTGGATATAAGGACATAAATCATACTCAATGATGTAGCTATTCAGACCACATTTTAGTTTTAAAACTATGGGGCAAATTAAGCATGATAACAAGTTCTGTTTCTCTTTCTGTTTTGCTTCTTTTAATTTTTGTTTTTCAACTGAAATTCAACATTGGAAGTTAGTGAGTGCATAACAATGTGATAGTTGACAAAAAAAACCCTTTTAATCCCAAACTGCTTGGTAGGAAAATATCTCTTTTCTGTAATCAGTGTCCTTTTCTTTAAAACTTTGAAAATGTTTGTGTTTTTTTAAATATTAGTTCACCAGTCAGGCATTTTTAGAGTGAAAATAGAACTTTCTCCCCCCTCCTTTTTTTTTTCTCCAAATGTATACTCTCTCTTGTATCCTGTCTGACTTATTCAGATACCCATGTTCTTCTGTGGATACGAATTCATTCTATGTTTGATACATCTACTAGCATAGCAGTTGTTTTTTAGGTGTGTTACAGTTATAGGATAGTGCCCTCTAATGTTAATTGTTTAATTTCCAATTAAACAGGAAGCAGAAATGCTGCGCTCTATATCTTTCCATCCTTCTGGGGATTTCATACTTGTTGGGACACAGCATCCTACCCTGCGGCTATATGATGTTAATACTTTCCAGTGCTTTGTATCTTGCAATCCTCAAGATCAACATACAGATGCTATATGCTCAGTTAACTACAATGCAAGTGCTAACATGTATGTAACAGGCAGCAAAGATGGATGCATCAAATTGTGGGATGGAGTTTCAAATCGTTGTATCACTACTTTTGAGAAGGCACATGATGGTGCTGAAGTCTGTTCTGCCATTTTCTCTAAGAACTCCAAGTACATTCTTTCAAGTGGAAAGGATTCTGTGGCTAAATTGTGGGAGATATCAACAGGAAGGACCCTAGTCAAATATACAGGTGGGTGAAAACTAATCTGAACAATATAATCTGTCTTTCTCTGGTTTGGCTTTTGCAGTGATTCCTAGGTAGTTATGGCAAGCTAAGTGTATTTAATATTTATTTTTCCCATGGATTTTAGCAGTGCATAGTCCAAAACTGTTGTTAGATGATCACAATTTTTCACTTAGCCAATAAGTGTAAAATCAGGTTTCTTCGTGAGCTTGGAACATTTTGTTTTAGCTCAGAAGAAAAAAAAACAGTGGTGGACTGAATTTTTCCGTGTTTCTCCTAAGCAACTGAATGATATAAAGTCTGTAAAAAGTATTTTATGAATAACTTCAAACATTTTTCCTGTTCTGTAATTTTATGAGTTAATACTATTTTAAGTATTATAAAATAGTATTTACATTAAGTATATATGTAAGTACAATAATTTATTAAGTAAAACATAACATCTCAGAGATCTAGGAGAAATTCAGAGTATAATCTGCAAACTTGCCAGGAGCGTATATTGTATTTCTGAATTGTTCTTCCTTAGATAACAAATATTTTTAAGCGAAATTCCTGGGTAGGTTCAGGCATTAACACATGCCTTTCAGTAATACTTGGTATTAAAATGATGTTGCTTCTTTTTAGTGTTTATCATGAAATGCAGCACAAAATGTAAGCTTGGCATTTCTCTGCTCAATGCTTTTTTCCCTTTCACCTTCATTGTGAAATATTTTTAAACAATGTAAAGCTCCTAAAAGAATAATCAGAAATCATTTAAACTGATCTATCTTTTGAGGTTATCTTACCATTTTCAAATTTCAGTTTATAATACATCAAGCCAGCAGGGTGCAGCCAAGATTTGGCATGCTGAAAACATTGGGTGTTACTGTGCTTCCTTAACAAACAAAATTGGAGAATCCTCTTTACTATGCGTGCTCTAATTGGAACAGATCCAGACAAGGCAGCTGCCTTACCCGCCATACATAGCAAACACCGTACTGCCCCCATTCTGAATCTACCCTCACTGGGACTAAACTGGGACTAAGGCCACCCTCTTAACATCAGTACAGATTGGCATGAATTGAGAGAAGACTGCTGCCCCCACCCCCAGAAACTATTCTTAGGCCTTAGTAATTAGAACATAATATTTCTAATACATTGTAATACATTATAATCTACAAATATGCAGGTTCCATATATAGTCATTATTTTTATTTAGATTTGTAAGGCCATCTACTTGATAAATGACTCTTGTATGCAACATAGATACTGTTCTTTAAATTCTGGGAGGCATATTTTGGCTCTTTTAGTTCTCTGGAATTTTGCAAGTTGTCAATAGAAATTTGAGGACTGATGTCATACTCCATTATAATGAAGTTGAACACTGCAGATTTCTCTGAGTAAACTGATAACTATATCTACCTTGTGTGCTGTCTCTCCATTTTTCCTGACTGCAGTTCATTTGCAGTCTAATCCTGCTCTTAGCCCTAGCTCAATTAAATAAGCCTTATTGAATGAAATATGATTTACAGATAAGTCTTGATAAAATTTCATGTTAGTTGATTGTTTCACTGATATTAATTAATGGATTTATTTAACACTTATTTATTAAACTATTATCTTAAGAATTCTATGGAATAATTAGAGCAGCGTTATCTACAGGTAGGGTGCTAGTATTTTTGTATATGTCTTACAACACTGTAAATTTGGGCAATGTATACAGCTCTTTCTTTCCCATCTCATATTGTATATGTTCATGGATTTCACAGTTTCTTGTACAGAGAGTAATCCAGACTTTTTTCTCTTTTTCATTTTTTAAATAAGAGAACAGTTGTAGATGAAAGAATAGCATGTTGTCTTCTCTTAATAACACTAATTCCCCTAATGAGTAAAAAAAAAAACCCATAGATTCTGGCTGTTTTTGAAAAGCCACATATGGTATCTTTCTTATACCTTTGTATTACCTTCTTCTTTGGGGTGTTAAGCTACATCTCCAATAGCTGAGTCTCATTCTGCTCTTGAAACAACAGCTGACCTGAAATTATAGCAGTTCTCTATAGTTCATGGCAAATGTTCATAATGGACAGAGGAAACTTGTATCCTTTTACACTCAGGGGAAGCTTTGAAACATAAGTTGATCTTGACTGCTGATGACTTCGTGGATATGTCCAGGTAGTTTTCTTGGCAGCAATAGATAAGTGGTTTACCATTGCTTTCTGGGATGATTATGTCAACCTCCCAGTCTGGCCTACAGCCTGGAGGTCTTCCATCCAGGCCTGACCCTATTTAGCTTCTGGGTTCAGAGATGGTCATGTGAGAAATTAAGGCCTATTCCCAAATACTATGAATTTGGAGAAGAATATGAACTAGTCTGTAGTTTGGTAAACACTGAGGATTTTCTTTTCTGTGAATACTCTTGCTGACATTAGTAATGAATATTTTGGTGCCCATAGTAGGAGATTTGACATTCTTATTGTTGGGATTTAATACTTAACAATATTGGATCCACTTGGCAAAGGATGGAATGTGTTAATATCGTATAATTAATTGTATACATATGCTGTTAAACCTGCAGGAGCTGGCCTGAGTGGACGCCAAGTTCACAGGACACAGGCTGTTTTTAATCACACAGAAGACTATGTGCTGCTGCCAGATGAAAGGACCATTAGCCTTTGCTGCTGGGATTCACGAACAGCAGAACGAAGAAATCTTCTTTCCTTGGGGCATAATAGCATAGTTCGCTGTATTGTCCATTCTCCTACAAATCCTGGGTTTATGACTTGCAGCGATGACTATAGAGCTCGATTTTGGTACCGAAGGTCAACTACAGATTAAAACTGCAGTTCTGAAATACTTGCCCAAATTTTATTCCATTTTCTTTTACAAATAAGTCTGTTTTTATTATGATTAATTTAAGAAGTTTGAAACTGAATCATCTGTAGGAAAGAAGCCCTACCTTAAGGGTATTTTTAAAGTTGTGGTCATATATTTAAAAAAAAAAAAGTAAGCTTAATTTTTCTTTCTTAAGTATACAAGTCTGCCTATTTTTACTACTTAAAGTTGGCCTTTTGTTTTTGTGTTTTTAACAAAATGTTTAATATTCTTGATTTCTTTTGATATACGAATAATTGTCTAGTTCTGACTTGTAATTTTGTACCATGCTTTAATGCTTTGTTAATTATTATTTAGACAATTTACACTTGGTAGCTTACAGTTCTCTTATTAAAATTGATTCTTACAATGGTGTGTCTTCATTTTCTCAGAATTAGTCATTTCCTCTTTCTACCTCATAATCCCAAATAAGGAATACATATTATGATTGCAAAATACTTCTAGGAAGTTCTGGTTAATCAGGTGCTTAGTTTATACTTCTCTGAGCTAAGATTGGTTTGAAGGTGACACTTCAAAGAAATTTCATCACCACGATATATATAACGGACAACTGCAAATTGGATTTTAATCTGTTCTATTCCCAAAGACTTGAAATGGATAATATGTTAGGAAAAAACAGTGAATAATTAAAAGTCTATTAAAATGAGCCCATCTTCATTCCCATTTACAGATAAGTTGTTCAGATATACTCTTAAATATTCAACCAACATAAATATTTTCCTGACATTGACTTTTCACATGGGAACATTTACAGCCAAGGCATTTTCCTTGTACACATTGAGAAATAACGATTGTGTGTGAAATGAAGTTTTGCTCAATAGCATACTAAAACATAGTTTAATAAGGTGCAGTTAGATTTGAACAATAAAAACATTTTACAAACCAGAATGGCTAAATTCACACAGGGTGCTAAACTATAATATAGTTGGCTTACTGCATAATAGCAAATTTGAAAACAGGCAGTGAAATAATGAGCTAATAAATGTTTCGTTACCTGGCTAGGTAACATCTTCAGTGCTAGAATGGAATGGGGTTTGCTTTCTGCTTACATAGTTCCTTGATTAGGGGGGAAAAATAAAACGCCCCCACCAACACTGATGGCAGGGCATGCCACTGTATATAAACAGAGAGCAAGCCCTATTCCATTCTAGCACTGAAGATGTTACCTAGCTGGGTAATGAAACATTTGCAAGAAAACAACCAAGCTCAGAGAACCCTAAGGATTTCACACTTCAACCCTGAGCTACACATATTCTCTTCTAATGGTAATGTGCTAATACTTATCACAACTTCCTAAAGTCTTGCTCTTAAAGTTGTTTTGGCAAAGTAGTTTTATTCCTAAGAAGTACTAAAAAAAAAAAATTATTTCTAACAGGAAGTGAACCCGTTGAATGTTGTGTAAACTTCAAAAAGAGGAAGGGACTGCCAGGCCTACAAATACTTGGGGTTACAATTCCCACACTCCAATAGAAGAGAATGTCTCTAGCTCAGGGTTGAACTGTGGAGGCCTTGGTGCTCTCTGGGCTTGGCTGTTTGCTTTTAGATGTTCCGTTACCCGACTAGGTAACATGAATCATCAAGAGTGCCAAGGAATCCACAATTCCCATGCTTTTATGTTAATGGCTATGCTGGCTAGTTCTATAGGAGTTGAAGCACCTGATTGTCAATCTAACCTTCTTGAGATCATGGCTGTGCTTGCATGACATCTGAATCACAAACCAGCCATATTTTAGGTTAGTGAGCTGTTCAAGCCCACACAACCATTGTGTGGTTAATTTGTGATTCATTATTTCATGAAACCCATAAGTTAACTTGTATGAACATAGTATGCAACAAGAAGGAACAGCAGTACCTTTAGATGTCTTGGTTCTTTTCTGCTGGGAAGTGCTCTAAATTGGGTATAGCTGAAGCAAGGGACTGAGCAGTGGCAATAGTGTGCAGATTGAGGCCCTTTTAGGGGCACCTTATTCAGGAGCCACAGGGCATGGAACTGGCTGTACCCAGAACCTGACTGGGCAACTAAGAGTGAGTAACAATCAGAAAATAATATTTAATCATATGCCTGTTTTGTATTTGGGAAAGAGGAGCATACTGACCATGTAGGAAAATGTATGCACTTTTTTATGCACTTTCCTTTTTAAAAAAATGTAAAATGTCTCCAATTTTAATCTGGAAATTGTACCCCAAATTTGGAAAAAGCTGACACAATCTGCAGAACGCAAAGTATCAAGAAACTGAGTGAAGCAGAAAAGATGAATGCGTGGATCAGAAGTCATTTCTAAAATCCCATTGTTTTAGCTTCTGGAAACTGCTCTAGGGGACTGGTCTAAGTGCCCCTGTTGAGTATAAATTAAAGATGGGGAGGGGGACCATCTGCAGCTGTTTCTGCTTTCTCTTTTCCTGCTCACTCTATTTTCAGCCTGGTTTAACCAGATGTACCCAGCAGCAGGGGGCAGAGAAAAAAAGGCCTAGGGAAAAATAAACCCTAGATTGAGATAAAGGGGTGGGGAAAGTTAAAAATGTGATTAATGATGAAACAAATGTGATACACAATCATTCCTTCCCTTTCCACCCTTCAAGCCCAAGTATTGTGAGAGGAGGGGGATCAGCTGCTCTGGGAGAACTGTGAGCTTTATAGAATATTTGGAGGGGAATTGGCCAGAAGGGGGGAAGATTTGATGGACCATGTGGGAATTGGCTTGAAGCTCTTCTTGACTGATCACCCATTCTTGGGCTTGTCTTGATATGAATGACCTGGTGCTAAAGAATGGCTTTGTAGTCTGGGGTGGGTTATGCAAAAGCAATTTCCAAGTAATATTTACGCTGCAGTCCTTTGCACACTTGGATGGGACTAATGAATTTAGCGACAATGTCAACTGAGTAAACTGCATAGAAGTGGATTGTTACTGTATAGCTGAGTTCATATGACACTGAATTGAAGCACAGTCCAGAAAAAACAGAGACACAGTTAGTAGATGGTTTATCAGGCCAGGTAAGTTATCACCCTGCCCTTGAAAAGGGTTGCACTCATTCTAAAGGGTCAAGTTAATTGCCTAAGGGATGTTCCAGGTCCATCTCTGTCATTAGGCATGTGTCCTTTCTGACACAAAGAGCCTTTTACAAGCAGTCCTACTTAAAAATAGCCTGGTAATTTACTGTTTAGTTTACTGCAATGTATTCTGTGTGGGGTTGCCCCTGATGACAATTCAGCAACTTCAGTTAGTACAAAATACTGAAGGAAGAGTACATTTTTATTTGTTAGATTTATACCTGCAATTCTAGGTATTCTAGAATTGTGTCTAGGAAGACTAGACCAAGAAATCAACTCCACAGGAAGGATGAAACTACTTTTATTGAAATGGGCTATGATAACAGAATCATGTAAGTCTGATTGTGTGGTACCTCCTTCTTATAGTTCAGTAAATTAGGGAGGTGTCTGTCTGATCCACTTCTGAGTATTATCTATCTTTGTGGATTTAAAATACGTTTTACCTCCTGTTGCCCAATCTTGCATATCTCCATCAAGGTCATTTTCCTTACTCTCTACAATTTCTCTAGAGCAGTGCTTCTCAACCTCAGCAACTTTGAGATGTGTGGACTTTAGCTCCCGGAATTCCTCAGCCAGCATTCAGTTCTGGGAGCTGAAGTCCACACATCTCAAAGTTGCTGTGGTTGAGAAACATTGTACTAGAAGCTTATTACATGGGGCCTTTACTTCATCCTTATAACAAACCTGCATAGTAGTTTGAGCTGAGAGACAACTACTGGCTCAAAGCCACCCAGTGAGTTACCATGGCTGAATGGGGACTTGAACCTGTGCCTTCCCCATTCTTACTCAACCCCTTAAGCATTATGCTAGTCTTAAGCCAATTTTTTTGCCTTTACAGCTTGGGTCTAAAGCAGTGTTTTTCCAAACTTGGCAATGTGGGGAAGTTGAAGTCCACACATCTTCAAGTTGCCAAGTTTGAAAAACTCTGCTCTAAAGGATGTGAAGGAATGTATCTTTCCATATATTCTTACATACACCCTAAAGACCTCAGAGACATGCTCCAAATAGCTTCCACTGCTGAAGTTTGCTGAATGGTTATCCCCAAATTTGAAGTGAGGTATGTCTGGCACTGCCTTTATTGTCTTTCCAGCACAAAAGTTCTTTTCACTGTTCTGGGTCTTTACATATGTTAACATGTTAATATTTTACATGCATGTTTTGCGTAAAAGCTTTCTTTTATTTGTTATTGTTTATATGTTATATTTTTAATCGTTGCTTTAGTTTTAGACACCCCCAGAAAGTTATGTTTTGAAGGGTGCCATAGGCATTTTTAAAATAAAAATAAGTTTAGTAAGACAATTGCCTTATTTTCTAGGAAGTCAATTCCACCTGTGAGTAGACCTGGTCAGGATGATGGTGTTACATTTTACACACATCCTAATCCCCTGCCTCTTAAATCCAAAGCATGAACCTAAATGTCATTGTTTACAAATCGTACATCTTACATTAGTCTTTCAAGTCCTGATCCATTTCTGGACAGCTCCAGAGCTGGATCGAAAATATCAATGGCATTTCATCCAGGTAGACACACATTGTTTTAAAAAGCATTGTTTCCATTAGAAAGGCAAGTGGCAGACCACTTCTTGCAATATGCTTACAGCTAGTAAGCCTTACAGTTCTTCCTACTTGTTGTCTAAAATAGGAACTACAGGAAGATGAAGCAAAGCAAAAAGTTGTTTTGTTTTTTTTCCTGTGTGTGGTTATTTGAAGTAAAGCTGCAATCAGTCATGAGAATTCAACTCATTTTAAAATTAGAATCCCACCTCTGTTCTGACAGTTTTGCACTAATGGTCTTCAACTCAACTGAAAGAAATAGAAATTCCCTTGACCGGGATGCCTTTAGAGGGATATGAGTTCAGAGCCTTTTTCTCAAAACACTTCTGACATCAGCCTTCTTGCAAAACTCAGCTGTCCTGCTTTGATGATTGATGATGATTCAGGAAGTGATATCTCTTGCAACTATGGATAGAAATATTGGACTCAGCACACTTGCAAAGGTAGGTTTGGGTTTTTTTAGCAGAAATCTCTGAAATGTGATTTAAGAGATGCATGGTCCAGTCTTGTACAGATATTCAAAAGTAAATCTCATAGACATCACTGGGACTTAATTCCAGAGAAGTGTGTCTATAGGATCGCAGTTTAAGAGAAGTCTTCTCTTTCAATAAGCTTTTTGGGACATAACTGGACTGGCTTAGGAATAAACCTGCAGAGAATAAAACTCTTCTATAGCATTCCTATATTTACTCATTGGCTTGCACTATTAACATTGTGAGGATATTTTGGAGGAGCCTAAAATATTATTTAAGAACAAAAAGCAGAATAAAAATCTAATAATAATAATTTAAAAATTCAGAACTGAACTGGGCACAGCATATAACTATCTGTATCCTTGAATAGTTAGGAAAAGGCTCATAGAGATATTTTTTGGTATCAATATTTCTAAATGGATGACATAAATGTATCTAAACTGATGATAAGTTTCTGTTGGGGAGGTTGTCCTCAGGAGATAAATTAAGCCTTACCATCCCTATTCTGACTTAGATGTTTTAGGAGAGCATTTGGCTTCATGAAGTCCTAAATTAGAGGTAGCACTTTCAAAAATCACATTTCATGATTCCAGTTCCACTTAACCAAAGGACCCATGCATGATGAGACTGGAGTATGGCAAAACAGCTTAGGACACTCAAAGTCCAAATGAGAAACACTCAGCAGAAAAACAGTTCTTACGAGGAGTTGGAATTCACCACAAATGGTCAGAACTGCCTATGGCTAGGGCTAATATACAGAAGTTGATACTGGAATAATTTCTAAATCGTTTTTTTTGTTTTGCTAGTATCTGGTGTTAGATCTCTTGCCTACCCATAGAACTACTGGATCATGTTGGGTTGATATGCTCTTTCCTGGAATCATGGATCATGTTGGGTTGATATGCTCTTTCCTGGAACTGAGGCTTATTCTTGCTTGATTTCTAACCATGCTTTTATATTATGACTGGGTGCATATGACATTATGTTACTGCATGGTGTAAAAACTCAGCCAATCAATCAATAGTTCAGTTGATGGTAGTACACATCCCATCACTTAATCTGCATCTCCAGCAGGCTATGGGGCAGAATGATTTGTAACCCACTTTGTAAATGTTATATGGCATTGTTTGTTCTGCAACATAGGATGTTATATTTCTGATTCTTGTTATGGATGTTTGTATCTTATGTTTAATTGTTTACTATCCTGTAAAATGCCTAGAGTTGTTTTGGTGACTGAGCAGGCTAATAAAGTGATTGATTAAATAAATAAATAGTGTGCAGCTCTTAAAGCATGCTCTGTGGCTTACAGCATTATATGAGCTTGAAAAGCTGTTGTTTTTTGATTTCTAGAAACTACCACTTGCAACCATTGGGTATAAATTCTAGCTTTGGAAATCCCAAATGCTAATTCCTACACTACTATGTGGCCTGCATCTTTGTGGTTTAGCATGTTTTAATATCCAGCCAATTATGAGAATTTCTGCTTAAGCAAACCATGGCTTAGTGTGATGTGTAAATGGAGTCTTTCTGTGGTTTGGGTTTGGGTTTTAGACTTTGCATTATATGTGAATCTATTATGATTTTTTAAAAGCATTAAAACAAACAAATTGCAGTGTCAACCCAGCCATGGATATTAGTTTCCAGACAAATAGCTATATTCATTGGTTGCTGTAAAAACAATCCTCTGACATGTTTAATATAGACCTATTAGATCTAGGCTGAAAAATATTGGATGGCCACACATTGGCAGCAAGAATCTATATCAAACTGCTTCTGTGTAGTAGTCCTCCAGACTACTGTAACTCAGATCTGATAATCCTAACTGATCAAGTTTATAATAAACTTTAATGTAAAAGCAGGCAACTTGGTGTCATGAATGGACTTCAGTTTGACATCAGGACTTAAAACAAGGACAAATTAATATCAGAGCATTTAATCTCCCAGGACACTCCATTGCAGATTTCAAAGTAGCTGTTTTAGGACAAAGATATTTTACTAGCACATTTTGAAAGAGAGAGAGAGAGAGAGAGAGAGAGAGAGAGAGAGAGATGAATTTATATACATTCAGGCCGTCTCAGAAGGACTCAATCGGTTTTTAACACATTACAATTGATAAGGTACCTATGAGCTGTCTCACTTGTAACCTGCGTGTGCATAACCACCCTGCTTCCCCCTCCCATTCCTCTCCCCGCCCCATCCTGATTTAAATCCAACATCATTTATGCTCTTCATGCATCCAATGAAATTGCATCTGTGCTGTAGTTCATAAAAGCTTATGCCTTTCAATAAAATTTGTTAGTCTGAAAAGGTACTACCAGACTCCTGATCATTGGTCTTCAATTATCCAGCAAGAAATGTGTGAATTGTTGTTCCAAACTTCTGGAAAGCATCAGTTTACCTGTCTTTGCCATGATTAGTTTTAGTCCAGCCAGCTCACTCCAAAACAGCACTGTTGAAATGTGGTTACACAACAACTTTGGAGTGTATCTCTGGGTAACTTAATTAACTTTGTGTCTAACCTAATCCAGTGTATGTGTGCACAGTCATAAGTAAGGCCCACTAATTCCATAGGGTTTACTTGGAAGTAGGCAGGAATAGGAGCTTTAATATGGCTTAATAATTTCTGAACACACCAGTTTGACGTATCTGTATGCAGGATGACAAAACAATGAGATTTATGCACACTTTTTGAGGCATACTGGTTTTGAGACTTTATCAATACATGCTGAAAAATAAACTTTAGTTAATACTAAGACAAAATGTATAATGGTAGGGTTTCTTCCCCAGTTAAATACAAGGGTATGACTGTATCTTATAGAGTAGGAAAATACTACAGAATTAAGAAAATCACACAGAATGATCAAGAGCTGAAGTAATTGTCTAGTGAGCAAACAGTTATAATACTTGAAGTTCTTTAATTCAGGGGGAAATGAATAAAGGAGGTCATGATAAAGAAGTCTAAAATTATACATACTGTGAATAAGCAGAAATTTATCTTAAAACAGGGATAGAGGGTCATTGAGTGATGAGAAGTTCAGGACAGACATAAAGTATTTCTTCATCCCATGGATAGTTAAATTATTGAATCTGTATCATGATATACAGACTGGGTTCACACATAAGACTTTAAGTTATAAGCCATGGTTTATAAACTTCAATGGCCAAGTTCACATAGTATGCTAAACCAGGATGTAAAGTACATAGGACATCTACAGATGGCATCAATAGAATTAAATTATATTTTTAAGAATTATTTTTAAAATAATCAACATCTCACAAAATCACTGAATGTTATGATATAGCAGTGGTGAGATGGTTGAAATTTCACCAAATTTACTTATTGTAATTTGTTAGTGACTACACTATAGAGTTAGATCAGACATTAGCATCATGTCATTTGCATGTATGATGCCATGACACCATCATGGCTTGTACTGTCTTGTCTGTGGAACACTGACATTCAGTACCTGAAAAGTTGCAGAATTCCACACTAAGCCAAAATAAAACAAGCCACATTTTTGCCCAATGTGTGAATCATGTTATAGTGGTGGCTATTGGCTTAGTTGTCTTAGAACAGTGTTTTTCAAAGTTGGTAACTTTAAGATGTACGGATTTCAACTCTCTCATGCTGGCTGAGGAATTCTAGGAGTTGAAGTCCACACATCTTAAAGTTGCTAAGTTTGAAAAATACTATCTTAGAAAGAAGTAAATACATTCATAGACCATAAAAGTATCAACGGCTTCTAGTCACGATGCCAATATGTTATGTCCAGTATCAGAGACAAAATACCTGTCAGTAATAAGAAGATGCTTGTTTTATACCTCTCCTATTTTTGTGATCTTTCCAATACACATCTGGTCAGCTGCTGTGGGAACAGAATAGGAACAAAGTCTTAGGTGCTTAAAGACTGCAGTCCTGTGCCCACTTACCTGGTAGTAAGCTTTATTAAATATGATGGATCTTACAACTGAATAATTATGCACACAACTGGTCTGCATAACCATAACTTAAACCTTAACTGGGTTTAGTCCTTCATGCCTATTAAGACACTAACTGGCAAAAACCTAAATTTGTTTGCATATCAGACACGATAGGATTCTCTTATTTCTGCTCAACAATAGTATTTACTTCAGCAAACAGATCTGCTCTGAGGGTTTCCTTGAGGACTGTAAAATGCTTGTTTTTCTGTTTCTTATTTTCATTTGGGAAGCAGCCATAGAAAATATATTTAACAACTGTGTAGTACTTTCAATAGGCTATATGCTTTTATAATGTTTCCTCTTTTGTCGCCTTTTTCCATCCTGAGAACTCAGTATGGTTTCCTCATTTGAAGCAAAAGGAACTTAGCTTATTCAAAGCTGTCCTGAATGTCCTCTTCCAGCTCTGGGTTTCTATCCATTCTTATTCATGATTTCTCAGAAAGCTGAATGTGTTGGCACTCAAATATGAAGCTGCTTATATGATTTTGAGCTGTAACTCTGTTACTACTACTTCTGCTGCTGTTGCACTTTTCCTTTGGGAGTTCAAGATGATACAAGACACAAAATACAGAATCACATTCCATGAGCTTCTTGGAAGAAGGATAGGAGTTAAATACTACAGCCATTTTAGTCTCAGCTCAGGTCTAGCTCCTTGGAAAAAGTGGAGTTTTTATTTCTTTTGTAGTGGGAACCAGGTTCTTTGAAAACATGAATGGTGGATCTTCTAAACCACTGTTCTAGAAGACACAAGTATGACCTGTAACTATCCTGTAGTCAGCCATTCCCTATTCTGGGACCATTTTGTTCCTGGAATGGAAACTTTGACCGATAAACCTAATCCGGTCCAAAGGGCCAAGGGATCCAGCATGAAAGGCTTCAACAAAATCTTTCTACTTTCCCTAAAGCCTTCTCTTCTCCATGTGCAAGAGTGTAGCCAGAACAACTCCACTTCATCCACACTCTGTCTTTCTTCCAAAGAAAGGAAGTATATGGCATGGGCCATGCCCACTGGAAACAGATTCTTGTTGGTTTGTTCCTCATGCATGTTTCTTGATGGAAAGATTGCAGGCAAAATGCTTTACTCTGTTCCAGAAACCATAAGAAAGGATGGTTCTTTATATTTTTGTGCTAGAGGAAACAGATTGTTTTTGGCATCTATCTCCTCAAAGTTTCTCTCTCTTCCTAACGAAGTCTTGTACTTCTGTAAATACCACAGGTCTGAAGGCACCTCCCTCATATGTGTGGATGGTTTCTGTCTGGCTACTATTGAATATCAATCTCATTTTATTATTTGTGTAAACAGTAAAACCTCTTCAAGTCCTACTATGTTGCCTCATTGTGGCAAGGGATATTGCTAGGAGAAATAAGCAATGGACGCCAGGAGTGTCTACCAAGAGTATATACTTCCAGTAGGGTTACCCAAGGTGTGAAGGCCATCAGGCAGAGGTGATATAAGAAGACGCTGGAGACAAATGATTATTTTAGTGACCATGGCAAAGGCATAATTCCATACTGTGCAGGAGGGAGCAGTGGTAAACCACTGCTATATTTTATTAAGAAAACAACATGGATAAAGTATATAAAGTGTCTCATGATATTGTGCTGGATGATGGACCCCGCGGATCAGATGACATTCCACATGCTCCTGAAGAAGAGCTGAGAAGCATTGGTTGCACTTGTTGATGACCTTTGGTGGACTTGAGATGGGGTTAGCGCATCCACCATGCCTCTTCTTGACCTCTTGGTGGCCTTCCGTACCATCAGCCATGGTATCTTTCTGGACTGGCTCATGAGTTGGGAGTGGGAGACCTGGCATTATGGAGGTTATTCCCCTCCTTCTGGGCCAGTTCCAGTCAGTGTTGGTAGGGGGAAGCTGTCCAGCCCTAGACTCCTTCTTTACCTTCTCCCAGCTTCTTTCACATCTGCATGAAGCTGCTGAGGTAGGATATCATCAGTATGCTGATAATACTCAATTATATCTCTCTACCTCTGGTGACTAAATGAGGCTGTCATGGTTCTTTCCCAGTGTCTGGAAGCTGTGGAGGGCTGGATGGGGAAGGACAGGTTACAGCTGAACTCTACCAAGACCAAGCGGCTGTAGGTTTTGGGTCCCCTAAGTCTAGGATCTAGAGAGTTTGCATTCTTGGCTGTGGATGAAGTTGCTTTTGTCTGGAAGAGTCATACATTTAAATTTTCGATCACTGACTAATTGTTTATATCTGTTTTTACTTGGCATTGTTTATTTTGTTTTTGATATCTCTGTTTAATTGGCTTATTATATGCCGCCCAGAGTTATAGTATTCTAGTTAGGCATCCATATAGATGCTTTAAAATGTAAAATCAGTATCAAGAAAATATTAAAGTAATTATGAGAGAGAGTGAGAAGAGAGAAGTGGTTTTGGAATTTTCCTGAATACCAGGAGAAAGAGGGCCCAAATGCACGTCTTGGACAGTGTATTCCATAGCTTGAGACTTCCGTAGAAGAAAGCCTTCTTCCTTGTCCAGACAGTCCCAGATAGTGGATGACATCTTCAAAGGGCTTCTCCAGCTCTTCTAAAGGACCAGGCAGGTCTATCTAACCCGCACTGTATGACTGAGGCTTTTTTTTTCTTAAGTGATTACATTGCAGATGCCAGCCCAGGACAGATGGCCCATTTGAATAGGCAGGCCTCAGTGAAAGTGTTTCTTTTTTTACGGCTCTGTCATGCTTTGTTCCTTCTGATATATATTCCCTCTCTCCCCCCTTCCCTGCCCTGTTTATAAAGATGTCATTACTCAGCCTCTACTTGCAATTTGAAAGGGGACTCCTGAGGCAGGACAGGCACAGCAGTGCTGAAAAATGAAAAGCGAGAAACACCCATCAAAAAACTGGCAACTTCAGCTGCAGTGTTAGAAGGCTGCTGTGAAGTACGGCTCAAAGACCATATTCATTAGGCATATTCAGCCTTTCTGCATTGCTTTCAGAATCCCACGTTTATGGTTGCCTAGGGTGGAAGCTGGTTTCCTTTGCCTCCTTCCTCTCTCCCCTCTTCCTAGACACTGGAGACACCAAGCACCTTCTGGGAAGACCTTCATCTGCATGGAGGAAAACTGCAGGCCAGTTGCAATACCGGGGGAGAATTTCAGTGGGTGATGCGATTTAGACACACACACACATCTCCTCCACCCACCCCAAGGAAGGCTGTTCATTTCACTCAAAAAATGACTTCTCTGGGCTGCAAAAGGAAGGCAGAAGTAGGCGGCTAAGGCTCATCACTAGGCTTTTAAAAGCTGTGCCTGACTCCGTTGCCTTACAGCAGAAAGGAAAAGTCGGTCTGGGCATGGGCTCTGAGGTGGTAGAAGATAGTGGTGCAAAGTGATACAAGCAAGATGAGAGTCAATGTGAGTATTGGGCATTTCTTGCAGCGCTGGCTGTTTTAATAAAATAAGACCTTTTATTTGAGATGACCAGTAGGTCTATTGTATGTGTATGTGTGTGAGTGTGTGTGTGTGCACACACATATATAAAGTATGTTTGTCAGAAGAAAATCCTTTTAGGTACATAGTGTTTTTCGTTATGGCATTTTATACTTTTCACCTTTCGTTTTGCTTGACTTTGCTTTTGAATCGATAAGCTTTCCCGAAAATAGTCACTGATGGATGGTCATATAAATGTAACTGCATCGAAATTTATAAGCCACTGGAACAATTCTTCCATGCATACTTTCCTGGAGGTCTGATCTGTTGGAGGGTTTACTTTTGAGTAAGCAGTATGGAGGTTTAGGGGAAAGAGGGGCTCTCGTTTGTAGGAGCTGCAGCTGTTTCAAATGCACGCTCTTATTAATGGATATGGATGTTGTGGAAGCATAAATGTTTTCCATTGTTCTCTACCTTTCCTATGGAAATCGGCATAAAGGTAACAAGCTTATATTTCAGCAAGTGGACAGGAGAAGATTGTTCTTCTTCTTGTTTTGTTTGCCCTCTTGGAAAAATAAAATAGATTGCATGCAGAATGTACCATTCCCAGTTGGCATTTTTTAAATTTTTAATTGGTGAAATATAACTATTAAATAATAGAGAAAAATAATACAACCATGATTATACAATAAAAAAGAAAGAAATACCCAATAGCAATTAGTGAACTAAAAGCGAAGGGGAAAAATGATCTGTATAGTATTAATATAGAATTAGCTAATTTCTTTACCATATTATTAAATCAGACAATATAGAAATGTATTGCTCCGTCTTCTCATTTTCACAATAGAAAAGCATTTCAAAAATTGATAGGAACGCCTCTCTTCAATCTATTCTTTAACCTCAGGAGTGAATTTTTTTTCCAGCTATGTAGAGTAATTCTTGCTGAATCTCATGCTTGAGAGAAACAAGGGTTCTTCATAAAATGTTGGATTGCATAACTTAGGAGGATAATTCATCATCACATTTACATCTCTCATTACTAATATATATTTTTTCTCAAAGGTTATGTTAATGTAATAATTTGAAGGCAAAAAATAGTCATGTCTGGACATGACTAAATCATAGTCAGAGTGCCCTCAAATCTTTTGCAATACCAATACAATAATCTGATTTCCAACCTTTTAAAAACATTCTTTGATGAATCCAATGAATACAGAACAATATTTTATGTTGAATTAACCTCATCCCTAGGTCATAAGACATATACGTTATATTCCTTAAAATTTAGACCTGTTGATTTCCAAAATTGGATATTCCAGTTCCTCACTCCATATTTTGTATTACCATTATTAACCTTCATCTTGTTTTGTTTTGTTTTATAATCTGGTGTAAAATTGGATTGTTGGTTTTACTTCAAATATAGCATCATTTAAATTTTGGATACCTCTAAAACTGCCAAAGCATCCAGGCCATATTGTTTTTTCAATACATACTTTAATTTTATATACTGTCTAGCAGATGATTCATATTCAAAGCATATCCTCTCAAAAGCCTTGAATTGGCCATTATAAATCAGTTAATTCAAGATATAATTCCTTGCTGGCCCAGGACTTCCAATAAAACATTTTCCCCACTATCTTCAAATTGGGATTAATTTATGACTACAATTTCTCATTTGGGTCCAGGTCAGAATTTAAGTACCAGCCTATTAATGTCCAAATGTGTCTAGCAATTTTCAGGGCTGAGAACGGCAACCTCTATGTTGATCCTAGGAGTTGCCAAGATTCAAAGAAGTCACACAATGGCTCTGTAAACAAGCCCAAAGAGAATGATACTCAAAAAGATTCTGGTTCCACAAAAATATGGATGTTAAAATGAAATTGCAGTGATAAAGTTGAAAATCTGATAGATTAAAGCCATCATCACCATAAACCGGTTTGGACAAAAAATGTCAAGGGACCTTGACGTGTCATAAACATTTTCTCAACAATTTGCCTTCGTAAAATATCTAATAATACCATAATCTGTCTTAACATATACATCAGTCTGGAGGCTATACTCATTTAATTCACATTAATCTTGCCCCCACAGACACAAAGGTAGTTTTAACCACTAATATATATCTCCTGCGATGTTATTTATGCATGTAGCCATATTTAATTTAACACACTGGATCTATTCCTAGGTAAATATAGTTCCATGTATTTAATACAATTCAAGCAAATTATTAACTCTAGTTTCTTACAGTAATCAACAAATATTTTTGATTCTAAAGGAAGCAAATTGTTCTTTTTTCAGATGAATTGTATACCCAAATATAAACAATTTTGTTGTCAACGTAAGGTATGCAGTACAGTATCTAAATCTCCTTGGAAGTAAAATACAGCCATAATGAAATTAAAAAACAAAAAAACAAAAAACAATGTTTAGCCATTTCATGATACCCCAAATCTGTAGTCGTTCCTTGGCCAGATATGCAGCTACTAATTGATTCCATAGCATGAATCTGAATTCCAGCATTAAAAGGAACATTTCTTTTGTTTCAAAGCTTTACATTCAATTAACAGTACTACCCTTCCTTTTTGTGACACTAGGGGAGATTAGATTCCTCACTGAAGCTAAAATAAATGTGTGCACAAAAGGATATAGGGTACTCTTCAGTCAAATTTTTTTTAAAAAAAACCAACATGTCTTCCAAAGTAGGAGTAAGCTTGATGTTACATCAAATACGCCAAGACGCTGTTGGATTTCAGCAAAACTTCTAATTAGCATTAATATACTAAAGCTAATACACTTCAGTTTCTCAAGTTAGCCCATTTTAGTCCAATTCTGTTGGCAAAAGATGCATTCAACCAATTCAGAAGCAATCCAGTAAGCACTATCTTAATTACATTAGCATGGAAACCTATGTCTATGTACATGTTCTCTTTTCGCTGGATTAAGAGTTTTGCGTTTAACAATATGCCAGACATTACTTCAGAATTAAATTAAGGAAGTTAAATTCTGATTCTGAATTTGTCAGCTAGGAGAAATCTTTGCTCTGTTGGAAGACCCCTGTATTTTTACTGAATTTGTACCTTTAGTTTAGCCCTCAGGGCAACACTATTTTTGGTCTCCTTATTTGAGGCATTTGAAAAATATTTTATCATTTTTAATGCTTTTTAAAAGATTACACGAGAAGTTTGCTGCCCAGAGTCACTTGGACTGAGATGGGCAGCTATAGAAATTGCATAAATAAATAAATAAATAAAATAAGTAAGTAAATAAGTAAGTTGTGGAGCTAAATGGGTAATAAGGGAGGATATAAATACAGCGAGCATCTTTAAGTATCAGTCCAGGAAACTCAGGCCATAATAAGCATGTTATTCTTTAAGATATTGTTTTTATTTGGTGTAGTTAGATTTAGGACCTTTCCTTGAGAATGAGTTATAGTGTTATTCATCCATTTTTAATCAGCAGAAAATTATCTTGGTATGAAATTTGCTGTCCCTATTGCTAATCCCCCTCCTAATTATGTTTCCCCTGTTTCAAGTCAACACAATCATCTGGATCCCTCCAAGGTGATGGAGGATAAACCCTAATATCTTCTATCAGGGTTTGTGAAACTTTCTGCAGTCATGACCATTAAATAAACATTTGGAAAATGGGAAGACTATCAAATTAAACAAACACTGCTCTCTACATTATTAACATTGTGGGAGTTCATACTTTTTGGTGAACAGAGTGAATTATTATGGTTGAATTTCTGTATGTTTTCCCATCCTCTCCTTTTTAAAATGGTCTTTTAAAACTAAATGTTGGGCCAAACATTTAATTCAAAGTGGTTTGTTTACCCCTTGAATTATTACATGTGCCGCATGCTGTAGTAACAATTCTTAGCACAAAATTGCTGATTAAGAATGTTCTTTGGAAAAACCTCTGAGCCCCAAAGGGCTCAAGTGAGCAGATCTCTAGCCCAATGAAATTTCTTTTTTTAGACATTCATCAACGCTTCTCTTATTTGCACTTTTCTTCTCGGGTTGCTTGTGGAAGATCACCATTCCATTTAACATAACCCTCAAGACCTCTTTGCTATCAATCGTTTTCTGAATTGTAGTCTTCCTGAATCACTCTGATACTTCAGTGAAGAGTTTTCTGCTCCTGCTCCATTCTCCAGAAAAAGCTGGCCTTCAGGACAGTCACCAGGACTCTCACCAGCTGGTGGTTGGCACACATGGGAAGGCAGGGGACTGAGGTGGCATGCAGACTTACACCAGCTGATTGGTCGTGGGTGTGGGCACCACAGCTGCCAAGCAGGCTCTGAATGAATGAGGGGAACCTGCAGTGACCAGTACAGCTAAAGAAGGTTTAAGTCTGTCTTACTCATGGCCTGGGTACGAGAAGAAGGAAATATACTGTGGACGTGACAGATAAAAGTTATTGTCAGTAAATGATTTCTATGGAACAGCATTTCAGTAATCACCTGCCCTTTCCATCCATCTCTTGTGGCTTCCTTTCCCTTTTCTTTGACTCTTATAAAACTGAAGGGCCACTGCTAGTCTGGCCTTCATTGAGAATTGTTCAATCAAACTGATACAATTCAGGATGTTATTTCCAGCTGACTTATCCAGAGAACAATAGTTTGGTCTCAGCAAGGACTGAAGATGTGTTTATATGTTCACAGGAGATAAGCTATACTAGTATTAGTTCTATCAGCTTTAGAAGGATAGCAGCATGAATAATAGAGCCTACAGCCTATATTTTTGTGGATTACATACTAATCCCCACCCCAAATCAGATGTCTGAAATATGGCTTGAAAGGTATATATTTCACACTAGGACCTGGGTCATATTTTCTTGACTATTATGTATTAAATAAACCAGAAACACGGTTTGCAAACTGTAGGAATTATGATCAGACAACATACTAAGAAGTCAATTCCAGAGAGACCACATTTTCATTTTAGCAAGCTATATGAAGCTCGACACAGATAAACACATCTCAACCCAGATGATTAAAATAAGTGGGAGATGCTGTAAATCAGCCATGGCATATTGAAAAATCATGTAAAGGGACATGTAAGTGCTATGATTGCTCTGAATTCAGAAGTTGTCTCCATAATGATCTGAAGTAATGATGGGCATACCACATTTAGTGACCAGATATTATATTATGGAATAATCAGAAATAGCTCTCTTTACACTTTGACCTCCATTTTTGTTAATTATGTTCTGAAATCTATTCTTCAGGTTCCCTAATCCTATTTTCTCCTTACAGAAGATGGTTTTTAAAATTAATTTAAAATATCTAAATGAATTTCTCTTCTTTGGCCATTTCTCCCCAGTGATTGATAGCATCTTGTAGCTTCACCCAGTAATTCTTGAAGTGATAGAAAGTCTGTTCTTGTTGTTGTTAGTTGGCTCAACAATGGCTGGATGACTCCAGAAAAAGCTATAAAGTGGATAACAGAGAAAGACTGCCCTGTATAGAAGAAAAAAGGACTACATAGTTGGTTTATTTGACCAGGGATAAAATGGGATATGTTGTTATTTTGGGTGGTTCTTTCTGGATTTATTGATATCTTAATTAGAAAAATGTGTTATACTGGATTTGCTTACATTTAATAAGATGTAAAACTCTTTTCCCCTATAGTTACTTTATGTAATCTTAACTTTATAGTACTTAAACTGACTTTGCAATTTTTTATTCAAAGTAAGGAAGTTTGGAGAATTTGTCTTTTTAAAGGAGAAATTATTTCTTTTTGTTATATTAAATTTTAATCTTTTGTTTATATTAGGATACTGGGATTACTCTATATCTGTGAAATGTGGATGTGCTTATAGTTTAGAGTGGAGACTGGACAACAAATGGAATGTGTATTTGAATGGGATAAGTTGCTATTTGGAATGTCGTGTGTTGGAGCTTGTCTTTTGTAAAGGAGAAATGGCCTCTCTTTGTCATGTTAAACTTTTTTTAAATTTTTTTTATTTATATCAGGATATTGGGACCATGTTATGCCTTTTAAATGGGATTTTGTTGAGCTTTGTTTGGATCTTTTACTGGTAACTGGATTTAAGAAGACGGTACTTATTTGATTTGCTTATTATTAAGAAATGGGTTATGGGATGAAGAGTTTTATATTTGTTAGCTAAGAGGAGGTAAAATGATTAAGGAATTGTTTTTACTTGCCATGATGAGGGTGGGAGGTCACTTTCTTACGGGGGAGGGAGGTTCCTTTTTATATACCTTTTTTCTTTTTCTTTTTTTCCCCTCTAGTTTGTATTATCTTTTATTGCTGTATTCAAAACTTTTAATAAAATTATATATAAAAATAGAAAATGGTATAAGATATGGCACTAATAGAGAGCTTGCCTTAGTGTTCTTCTTGTACTAACTTTATTACTGGAAGTGCTAGAAGGTGTTACCACAACTGTTTTTTGTGACACATTTTTGATCACTCTGAAGCTTCTCAGTCTGAAAAGGCACCATTGGATGAGTTCCCTCATGATAGCTTTACTTGAACCTAGACCACCCAAACTGTTTTGGAAAACTCACATTTCAAAGATTTGGGTTTAAGTACCATTTAACAGTTCTAGCCAAAGAGTTTATGCATATGAAATTTTGTACCAATTCTGCCCTATTCCTGATTTTATATTACTTTTAGCAGGTAAAATCGATTATGACAGGCAAAATAAGTCCACAATCTCCTGCTTGAGTTTGGAATTTATTATACTTATTAATAGGATGCGTTAACAACTAAATATTTTGTAAGAGCTCCGTTCATTATATTAAATATACCTGTAGAATTAGGGCATTCTTTCTGTGTTCAGTTGTACGTTACATGCTTTGAAGGAAATACATTTAAAAAGACTCTTGATTGGACCTTTTAATAACTATTGTTGGGCAAGTTAAAGTTCCAACGTACAATTTTGCAAAGTCACTTTCCAGTTTTGTGGGGAGAAGGAAAAGGCAGGCAGGCAGGCAGGAAGATGTCAACAGATGTAGAACGTGTGAATAAGGTAAGGTAAAACACCCTCAAATGTGGCTCAACTCTTGGTGTTTATGTAAACACATCTATACAATTTTCTTGGCAGCAATAGCAAGTGGTTTGTTACTGTCTTCCTTTGGAATTTTTCTTTGACTTTCCAGTCTAGTGTACAGTCCAGAAATTAGTCCCCATCCATGCATTAACAGGCCTAACCCTGCTTAGCTCCTGAGACCAGAAAAGAAAAGTGAGTTTTAAATAACTTTTGCCTAACGGAAGAGATTGCTGAAGCTGCATGTAATTGTATGTCACAACTGAGTCAGTCTGTTGCTCAAAGAGAGGATCTGTACTTCAAAGGATGAACTATTTCTTGTTCTTGCATTCCTTCTTGCTGTCACCCTGTTATGAGTCATTTTGCTAATCTAAGCTCAGGGAAATAGGAAATGGGGGTGGGGAGAGGAAGGAAGAAAAGGTCCTGACTTGCCATTCTTATTAATAGAATGACAATGTGGAAGATGGTCTGTGTTCCAGGTAGGGTGATGAGACCAAGTCTTCCTGCCCAGAACGCAACCACACTGCCATTTCCTTTACAAGTATAATTGTTATATATCTCAAAGAGTTTCTGTGATAATATGGTAAAAACACCTCTGTGCTCCTGTTAACCTTCTTCTCACACAGCATGAAAGCTGCTAAATATTTTCTGTGTAACATGCCCTCCTGATATCACTTTTGGACTTCTTCTCACAGCCATGTTGGTGTGCATTCTTTTGTCCTTCATTCAGTATGAAAAAGCATTGCGCAAGTTGCACTGCCCCAACCACCAAGGTCTAATCTGTCTCAGAAACAGCAGGGATGTCCACAGGGTATAGTCAAAAAAGTCAAGCTGGTCACCACAACAGTGCAATCAATGCACTAAAAATGGGTGGAGCTTCAGTTGCACTGTCACAGCCACCAGCTTGACGTTTTGATCACACCCAGTAGACACATTTGGTAACAAGGCTTGTGAGTGATCCTATCCTTACAGCTTTGTTGCAGGATAATTTAAGGGGAATCATTGGTAGCTCATCCTGGTTTTGCTTCTCTTCCCAACCAGCATTAGCAGCCAGTAGGAAAAAACACCATCATCATCAGTCACTCTCCACTCTTCACTGTGGTGAAGCAGGCTTGGATGGTTTGAGTAGATGCCCAGGATGAATGCTTTTCAAGCTGCCCAAGCAGTGGGCTGCACCCATAGCTTGTCACCCTGGCTATTTCTGAACATGATTCTATCAATCCATCCCTTCGCTTAATTGATACTTCAGGAAAGCAAGCAAGCAAGCAGATTGATTCATTGCATCACTGCATGAAGACTTTTGAAAAAGAACCTTAATGCTTAATTATTCCTGACAAAAGAGTCCAATGGCCATCTCTCTTCATGCTCCAGGGAGAATCCCTGTTTTGGGCATCATCACTACTCTTATCCTGATGGAATAGTTTATTAAAATATTTACTATGAGCTTTTCGAGTCAATATTCTTATGCAGTTTGGCTCCTTTTCCAGGGTCATTAGAGGAGGAATCTTAGGAACATCACGAGAACCCTTCAGACCATCTAGTTTGGAACTTTGTTCCCAAAGGAGCTATCCAGATGCTAGTAAGTATTTGACAAGCAGAAAACAAAACCACTAGCAGCTTCCCACTTAACATTTTCCAGCAAATGCTATTGAAGTATCCTGCATTTGATTCTTTACTTCATACAATTTAATTTTTTTAAAGTGATCTTAGTTGGTGGCCCTCCTAACCTGTCTTGTGGCAGCAAATTCTGTACGTCAGCCTTGCTTTTGTGAAGATTCTTGAATGCTTATTGAATGAGCATGATTTCCAGAGACTGGTAGAAAAGCTGACCTATAGCAAAATGCTAAAAAAGTCATCCAATCAATAACTTTCTCCCTAAGTAAGTCCTCAGGCAAGAAAAATCTCATACTGGATTCCACAAGAACAACCCATAAAATGTCTAGTGACAAGTATCCATATTTTCAATTCAGGTTGTGTGCATGCATGTTGGGTCATAAAAAAAAAAAAAAAGTAAGCTGCGATGATACTATTCTTCTCTTGAATCTAAATGCCTCCTGCAGCATTTAAATGTACGTTGGTTTACAGTTTTTTTTTAATAGCTACAAGCCTGATTGCATTTTGTGTTGGTGGCTAGCAGGAGAGAGAATTGGTGAAGGTACATTTTATGCCAATGTCTACAGAAAGGCACCAGGAACAGGATAGTGAAGCTTGGAGATTGGGTACAGTAATAGTTGCCTTGAAGCCAGGAGGCCTAGTGAGGCAAAAATGGGGAAACAGCCTTCCAGTAAGCTCTGCAGAGATTGGACAAGCCTGAAGCTCTTCAAACCTCTTGCAAAAACCTTCTGGTTGAGGTGCCTACGCTTAGCTAAACATGGCTCCAAATCTCTGTGCAATCAGGAATCTTGACTTAGCCTACTGAAATTGTTCAGAGCTTTGCAAATATGGTACCATTTCCACATCTGTGGAACATGGGGAAAATGGGAATGAGGGCTCAGGATGCAACTTTTCTGTCCTCCATGCTTACAGTTGTTGAATCCTCAAAGGTGGTATAGGCACCATCCTTTCAGGATTCATCACAGCTAAAGAGGAATTCTGCCACATCAACCTAGTGGATTTGCAGTCTTCATAGGTCTAGTTCTTTACTTTGCAGGACACAGCTGTGGGTTTGTTGGAAGTAGTGCTGTTTGTGGATTCTAAAAGTAAATTGAACCCTCTGGCAACTGGGGAGAAAGTTGTGTTTTCATAAGATAATAAGCTGGTGTTGAATAGGAAGTCTGAGCATGGGGGAAAAAGTGATTAAGCTACGGCAGAAATAGATGGCTCATCGCAGGCCTGTTAGGCAAAATGAAGTGGTTGCCATAAGTGGCAGAAACTAGCAATTTTTGGAGAAATGACAAGGGAATAAAGATGGAAGCATTCAGTGTGCCCTATCTCCATGCTGCAATTGCCCTCCAGTGTGGTTGAGGGATCTGTTTAAGTGTGACACTGTTTTGTTTGTTTTGCTTTGTTTTATGGGAAAGGGGAAGAAAAACCAACTTGATTTTCTTCCCAGGTAGCAAAATAATTTGGCCTTATGGAGATCACTGGTGCTATTAGCTTCTATTGAGAGCATATCCATGGCATAGTCTTTAGCCTGCCCTATGTAAAACGCTTTATAAAATGCCTGCCGCTTTTTGCCATCTGCTTACTGCTTCTCCTCTGTATTGTTTTCATGCACTCCAGTGACTAGAACTGAATACAGCTTTTCAAACCTACCAGAACTGCACGAACCCTGCCCTCTGCAACTTTTTCTTTCTCTTTTAATTAATTTGTATTAAAGAAATGTTTACAATGAAAACATTTAAGAGAAAAAGAAAATAAAGGAAAGTAAAAGAAAAGTGGTGAGAAAAGAATACAGAAGTGAAAGAGGAAGGAGAGAAATAGAAAAAAAGAAAAGAAAGACGAAATATAAAGAAATGACATAGATTGGTTGGACTAGAAGACCTCCAAAATCTCTTCCAACCCTGTGATTCTATGATTCTTCTATTGATAAAGAAATGACTTCTGATCTTCTTTACAGCAGTTATAAATGCATTCAAATGTCATCCTCTCTAAAGTATATTATAGAACTCCCTTCCTTCCAAAATCTACCCTTTTTAATCATCAAAGCCATAAATCACATTTTCTTCCTTTTCAGCAAAAAGTCCATAAAGGGTCCCACTGCAACTTTTTTATGTAAAGAGACACAGGTTTCCTCAAACTGGATTTTTAGAAGCTTGCCTCAACCAGTGGTGTCAGTGAGATTAAGATGCTAAATTTGAAGTCCAGAATTCAATAGTCACTGTTGGTACACAGTTGCTTTGCTCTAAGCAATGGTTTAGACTGCAGACTTTATATTAGGACTGTATATGGTTAGAAAATGATTTGGAAGAATGGCTTTGGACCTTACATGAGCAAAACCCACAATATTTCTCTACTATTCAAAGAAAAAGCCCTCTTCTTTTAAGTTTCCAAACCAGCTTGAAAAAAGGTATGGCTGCTTTAAGAGTTGCATCAAAGTTAATGAATTGACTTTTTAAAGCAGCTGCATCTTTTTTTCAGCCTGCTGTAGAAGGTTGGGGGAACACCCCCCCCCCACCCAGCTTTTATGGCAGAGAGACCCTGGATTCATGTAAAAAGCATTTTTTCCAAATCATTTCTGAAGCATGCACAGCTTACTTTAGATATTATGTCATGTGTAAGATTATAAAGACAAGGGAATTTGGACATTCAACCATGGGGCCATTATAAAATGTATTTTAAACTGTTGATAAGGCACTAGTCAAAATGGCAGCATTTTAAGGGAAGAGTAAAAAATGGTGAAAGTGCAAGAACAAGAAGGCAGTAGCATCAGCCAGGGAGTTCTTAGCAGAGGATATTCTATACCATTGTGAATATTAGCAGAAGCCCAGGCATGGTCAACTTTCATGCCAGCCTTTGGTCAAGCAGGACGGTCCACAGGGGTGTTGCACGTACACATAGAGACACAAACAAAAAACAGACAAAGCTTTGATTGCACAGTTGTGACCACCATCTTAACTTTTTTTTACCACACCCTTTAGATACCCCTAGGGTTCAAAAAGCTTTTAAAGTTTAGCTCATCTTGTAGTGTCTCTCAGATATAATTAAGTTTGTGCAGGCAACTTAATAATTTTTTTTACTTACTTCTGGAGTGATGAGATAATGAAGTTGGTGGCAGTGTTTTGCTCAGTTACCATTATACCTAAAAAGGGAAGGAAGGCAAGAACACTGGTTGATTCTGCTTTAGTGGATCCTGCACCAAGCAAGTTTGGGCTAGAAGCAGATTCTTCTCTTGCAACAGCTTGCTGTAACTTAGCTCATAGGTTTAGAAGACCTCCATATTGATCCCATGGAAGATCAGATACAGACAGTTAAAGTTTATGTTTGGTGTAAGAATATGCATAGGATCAGGAGGACATAAAATGGTATAGTAAGATTGCAAAATTAGGAATGGTAACAGTGAGTGAAACTGGTTCTTAGAGGGAAGGAAACCAGAAAACCTGGAAACATATAAGATGGGCTCTTAGAACCAGATCTGGAAGAAGGATAGGTATCTCTTATTGTCACTGCACTACACATATACTTGGCTTATAAAAGAATGAACCTGTTGGCTAGCAGTTTCTCCGCTATTTGTGTGTCTTGAACTGGGAAGCAACAATGATAGAGGATCTATGTGGCTCAGGGTTGGTGTGTTGGGTTATAGAAGTTCTGTAAGCTTGGTTTTTCATTGGCAGACATTCCATTACCCATCCAAATAACCACATAATCTCATATCATCACACATCCCCTGAGCCTTGTAAAAATTTAATTCTTAAACTAAAATTTTGACTTTTCATTCCCTTGGTGCAATATGCATGGAGGGTTAGTCTGAATGCAACTGCAATATCTGGCTAGATCAAGGTATTTTTTTGAATTGGAAAAACAGAACATTAGACTGACACATTTGTTAGAAGGCCTGAATTGGTTTAAAATAATTACTCCACGAGGGAAACAGGCCTGTTGTCTGTCTCTAGCAGCTGTTAGGACAGGCAAAGAGGGAGAGAATGATCAAGCAGGGAGAAGAAGCAGCCCATTGTTTCTAAGCCATCTCAGCAGACGAAATGGATGTTATCAACAACAGGACATTGTTATCATCTGAGCTGGCAAATACATTTCTCCTCTTAATTTTCCAGAGCAGCTGTTCATGCTCAGCAAATGTGGTGGGTAAAAATATAAGCCATGTGCTTCGAATGCAAGCTACCAATCTCAACAGAACTTGCACTTCGGGTAATACATTCCGATGCTGTACTCTTACTTAAATACTGGTTTAGTGGAAAGCTCTCATGGTTTGCCTCCTAGTTGTTTCTTAGAAAGTCCTGGAATTCACCCCTAATATACACACTCTGCTCTATTTGTGATGGTGATACTGACACAAATACAGCACTGTAAGCAGCAGCTTCTGTATCTAGAGTAAGCTCTCTCCTGCCCCGCTGCCCCAGGAAGCAGTAAAGGAAGCAGTTAAGAAGGGTTGCAAACCACTAAGAAACTTAAGACAGGCATTCCTATTCCTCTGTGTTGGAAGGGCAACTGGGGGTAATAATTTCCAGTTTAGTTTGCATGCAGCACACTCCAATTATTCCCTATATCCAGATCTGAGCAAGCAGACACACCACCCAGTTCAGCTAGAAAAAAATAGAGCTTGATGTTTATTTATTAAACATCAGCAAACAGAACAAATAGCTAACTGGCAAAAAGGAGACCAAAGGTGGGCAAAAAAAAAGGGGGGGGGACAGAGAAGAGATGAACAACAGGCAAGAATTTACATATCTGCATCTCTCTCTATATCAAAAGGCACAGAGCTTTCCAGAGCCACTGGAATCAATACTGTGGATAGTTAGCATGGACTATCCCAAAGAGAATGGCCTTCGGTTACTGCAGCCTGAACTCTTTTATGTATACTGTATAAGAGTAGCAGAATAGAGATGGCAAATAGGATACTAGATGATCACTCCTTGATTCTGCTCCATGGAGGATACAATTTGGGGATGATGTATCCAATGCTGTGATAGTTGTTGTGGGATGAACGGGTTAGTTGCAGCTCCGCAGCATTGCATTGCCTCCAGTTTTCTGCTTCTCTGCATCAATATTCCATCCTTTAATGTGTTTTATTGTCTTGGGCTTTGGGACAGTAACAGCAAGAAGTTCTAGCAGTACCACCTTCTCTGACCAGATGTCCTCAGCAAACCTCTGAGAAGCCATGTCATGCTTTTCATACCATTAATTCTTCCATGCTGAAAGGAAAACATCCAGAATTTGGATGATCCCTGAAGTCATCTTGTACCCTTTGACCTGCTTCTAGGACTGATGCTATTATCAGCCTCATGACACTCTGCCACACATCTCTGAAGGGTCAACAGCCCAAGAGTAAAAGTGCATGGAATTCTAATCCTGGTGGAATACTCACATGGATTACATTGGACAATCCTTCGTAAGTAGTCAGGCAATAACGTCCTTTATGGGAGAAGAATCAAGAATACTGGAAATAAAGATGCAGCTCTTGCTGAGCCATATCACATGATGAGGTGATTGAATTGAAATACACCCCTGCTGCTAATAAGGCCCCTGTCAATCACAAGGGGCTGTTAGCAAACCAGAGGTAGTACAGTGAAAGCTGCAGGAAACCCCAAGCAAAGCAGGTTATTTTTCACCCACGCACACCCATACTTTAGGGACTGGCAGATATGTTTCCTTGAAGTTTTTTCATTAGGGTTGCGAGTGCTGGGTTTTGTTGTTGTTTTAATTGGAAAGCCTGTCGGCCATGCCCTCTGTCTCCTGACTCTTGTTTCTCAGCCTGAGTAACCAGATCAAGAAACCAACTCCATAGGAAGGCTATCACTTTACTTTATTGAGATAGGCCACAATAACAGAGCCTTGCAACTTTGTATTTTAGCCCCTCACTCCCACCCTGCCACCACAGTGAATCAGGGAGGAGCCAGCCTGAAACTCTTACTAATACTATCCTCTTGATCAGGGCTTAAAGGCATGTTTCTGCCATTCTTGTTTCTGTAACAGCTTCTGAATATTCCCTTCAAGGCCATCTGCATGTCTTGGGGAGAAGTACCAGAATGATAAGGGAGACTGTCCCCCAGCACCAGCAGGCTCAGGTCAGGATTTGTTGGCTGAATGTACATTGGGCTTGCTAATCTATTTAGATTAAAATTCAAGAAGTGGCATCTTTTTTTCAGGGTTACATGGAAGCCCCACAAAAGTTGGGCTATTTAACAAACATCTGATTCTGTTAATGATAACACCAAGTTAGCTGCACCTGAATAGGTGCAGATATTTTAACATATAGTGCCATTCCTTTCTTTCTATTGCTTCTGTTCTTTTTAACAAGCTGTATCCTTCAGCTGCAATATCCCATCAAGTCTGTCTTATGCCTATTAAGGCATATTTGCATTCTTCATTGAAAATTAAAGTTCATCTTTTTATTTTCCTTATGCTGTGCATTAGTGCATGGACAACAAGGCCATGAACTTTATGAGTCAGCGATCTTCCTAATTTTTCATTAAGTGACTTATTAGGCCCCACTTAGCAACACTCTCACTTCCTCCTACAACAGTCAAATTTTGGTCTGATGTTGTTATTTTAGGATCTTTATCTTCAACCCACATGAGATTCAAAGTTCTCCTACTCAAAGTCAACATGTTCATGCTAGGCATATTCTTTCTGGGCCTTCTACCAGCAAGCCTTAAAAAAAAGCAGACCATGGTGCAAGAACTCAAATTTCTCATGAATTCTGCTTTCCACTCACTCCTCTTCCATGAACTAGAAGGATGGGTGAAAAATTGAGTTCCCCAGTTCTTGAACTTCCTTCCTCAATCTTCAGAGTCCATGGTGATATGGATGTAATGGCTCTTGACAATATCATGAGCAGGAAGGAATAATACTTAGTGAATCTGATGAGGAAATGAAATGAAATAAACTTAATCAGTCCTAGAAGTTTCTTTCACATTCTTAATCAGTTCTTGTGGCAAATGGCACATTTCATCAGCCAGTGATTCTGGTTAGTACACGTTCAATTATTGCTTGAGAACAAGTATTCACATTGTTAAGTAAAGACTGCTAAGGCCTAAGGTAGGAAACAAAGCCAGATGATCTTTATGGTAACTCAATAAGACAAGGCTGAGAAGTCAGGCCTAGCTTGATGCAGAGCTGATCAGATTCCATTAGTTCAAGGTTGCCTTGACTAGTTATGAACGGCAGTATGCACTCTCTCCATTCCAAATGTGACTTCCAGGGAGGTTGATAGTAATTCCTTCAGCCATGAGCTGCTTTGGTAGAACCCAAATTAAAGAGCCTTGGCTTTATTGCTTGTATCAACATCTTCCACTATGTTAGATTTCATTGCCAATTGAAAATAAAAATAGCTCATAGGCTAAGCTGGCCCAAGTTATTTTGCAGCTTGAAGCCAAGGGCAAGATGACCATCTTCCTCCTTTTATTGTCGATCACCAGTCAGTATGATAATTAAATCTTATTTAATCCTAGCAAAAGAACAGCTTCTTCCACCCTACCTGAGAGCAGCTGGCTGGCTTAGGGGACTCATCCCTCAGCATCTGCTATCTCTGGCAGCCTCCTCATTTGGACAGCATGGGGTAAAGAGAACCTGCTAGGAAGTAGATCTGGGCATAAATGGCTCTTTGAAATTCTCTCCCAAATTTGTGGAGAGAAAAGTTGGATGGAAGATTTCTCTGAATTTCTCCAGGGTAAGAACAGTTCTCCAACTGTTTCTCAATGGTGACATTGAGCTCTAGCCCCACAATAGCTCACTGAGACTGCAAAGTGTCTCCAATAGACAGCAGACTTGGCTGGCTGGTCCTCTGTACTCCATCTATTGCTGAAGTTTTCAGTCATTCAGTTAGGAAGCTGGGAGCTATCCTCCCTATCTGGAAGAAAAGAAGGGATATACATATGAATATGCATTCCTTTTAAAACCAGACATGAGATAGATTGATTATGTGCCATCAAGTCCCTGTTGACTCCTAGCACCCAGATAGATAGATTTTATCCATGACAACCAGACATGAGACATAAGAATAAATAAAGCCTCTTCTAGGAAGAACCCAAGGACGTGCCACATCTAAGACAACTGCTACACACCAAACTTCAGAGGTGGGGTATTCCCCAGCTACTTTGCATCTCATTTTTTTTCTGTTTCACTTTTTCCATGGTTTTGAAGCCTTTCTAGCTGTCTGTATTTTTCAACTGGAAAAAGCCCCATAGAAAGAACAACCTCCTGATCTCTTCTTTTGGAATGTAATGAAAGTGGGGAAAGCCCGTGAGGGCTGAGAGAGAACTTTTCAGTGCAAAAGAGCGCTCTTTGACAACTGGGTGACTAAGTAAGGGCAGCACCACCAACGCTGTACCAATCCCAAGATATTCTCCCACATTCTCTTCTCTTTTAGTAGAATTTCAGAATCAAAGTTTCTTTCATTATACTGAAAACTAGTGGGAAAATACAGGTTCTTCACTCAGTCAGGGAATAACTACGTTTCTAGTAAAAACAGGCAATGTGTAAATTGTTCAACCAGTTGTGACCTCGCACACCTGTTTCATTTCTTGAGAGTTGTCTTCACTCCTACAAATGAAAAATTCCTGTCTAATGATAAGGCATGATAGACTTGTGGAAAAAGATATGAAGGCTGAGTTGTTCACACAGTGGTATATTTTAATACTATGTTTAGTACCTAGTAAAGATTATGTGTTGAAGTTCACATCCTATGATAATAATTTTCTATTACTCATCTCTCACATTCTGCATATGGTTGATGAATTTTATCTCTAACAGAACTTTATTTCTAACAGATTATGACTTTTTTCTTTCTGGGAGTCTGATCTATTTTAGTTTTGGGAGTTCTCACATAGGCCACAGAGATGTTAGATAGTAGCATCTTCAAGTATTCTACTCATTTCCAGTGTTTCTCCTATTTTTTGTTTTGAATTGGCATTGTCTTCTCAAAAGGTCCCATATAAGAGAAAGACAATTAAGAAATTTTGGGCAATGTAGAAACCAACCAAGAAACATTTCCTCCTTTATGCAGACAACTAGAGAACGCTAGGGCAAAATAACTGTTTATACACGCTGTTATAGTCATGCAACAAGATTTGGGAAGTCCCAAAAGCTTTGATATATTCAAATTTACATTGGAAAACAATGTGCTTTTAGAGCATCTCTTATGAAGTTAGATTTAAAAGTTCATGTATCAGATGATGCACAACTAAGGATTTCTGCAGATATTGCCTATTCATTTTTATGTATGATCATATTCTCATCTTCATATATTTTCAAGTTGCCTCCTACAAACAGGAAAATTGGGAGTAGAAAACACAACTAAATAGAAGAACAACCCTTGTGGATCAGGCCAAATCTTGTAGATTACGCACAGCCCCAGGGCTTCAGATTTGCACATGTTACTGTATATTTAAAACAGGAAGCACTATGTGTTTTTTGTAATGGAAGATCATTTATTTGTGAGAGCATCTCCACCAGCCTTGCATCTGCAATTGAGTAAGAATGATAATTAGCAGCTCTGAAACCCCAAAACTTATGTGAGCTAGGTGGTTATATTTTAAGTAAATAATAGGGCTCAGATGGCTTCTAGAACAATATGGAACTGAACCTTGTCCTATTTAAACCTTCTCTGTGACTTAAATATAAGTTTAGTAATTACAAAAGCAGGAGCTTAGATATTCCTTCACATTTAATTTCTTCTTCTTCAGAATACCTTGGCCAAGGCTTTATATGACAACAAAGCTGAGTGTCCAGATGAGCTCGCCTTTCGTAGAGGAGACATCCTTACAGTTCTGGAACAGAATCTCCTTGGGAGTGAAGGTTGGTGGAAATGTTCCCTTCACGGGAGGCACGGTCTGGCACCAGCAAATCGCCTCCAACTTCTTACTCCATCACTGGCTCCCTCCATTGAGCAAGATTTCCAAGGACTGCCAACCAACCCCTGGACTACCTACCAGGTTCCTTCAGCACATAGAACTCCTGCACCATTATCTGTCTATGAAAAAATGGATGGTTGGATTAGTTCTCCTTCATCATCTTCTTCTACTTCATTCTTGCCAACACAAGAAGGGTACCAAGGGCCAGCTTTGGCTGCCAAGCTGCTCAGTGAAAAGACTCAGACTTCATCAAATCAGGTAAAGGTGCATGCTGCTTGTCAAATGACCAGTTTCTGAGGATGGGAAAATGGATAATGTAATAAAGGTAGGAAGAAATAGATTAAAGCTTCCTTTTTCATCTCTTTTCCATCTGTTTCTCTCTTGTATGCATGCACACATAGAGACACAGAGGTTTATTCCTCTGTCACAGAGGACCCCAACTTGGATTTAGAAAATGCCGAACTTCAACTCCCATTGCCCATGTGTTTACAGGGTTAAGGGAATTGTAATCCCACATATCCAGAGGACACCAAATTGAAGACGGCTGTGTTAGACATATAAATATTCTATTTATTATACACAGAGATTGCAGTCCACTGATAGACTGCTTCATAATTTCCAATGGACCATTTATTCTTAGCTTTGAGTAGCTATTTTACAGAGGATGTGTTTTCTTTTACAAATATGAATGATAGTTGAGTCAGTTTTAGAAGTTAATAAAATGTCAAATGGATAAAGATAGAATGGATAATAATAAACACATCTTTCCAAAGTTAGTGTAACTAGAACACAATCTGTTTCTGTCTTAGGTCAGTAATATTTGGTGTATCATTCAGTAAAAATTAGAGGCAACACGTTTAGGACACATTTGACAACCTGGCATTCTTCAAATGTGTTTAGACTATATCTTCCCAAATTTGTAGTCAATATGGCCAACAGCCACACTACAGTAGTTGTCTAGCAGTTGTAATCCCAGCTCATCTGGAAGGAGAGGGCAAATTGGGGAGGGTTGGTTTACAATAATTAAAAAGGAAGTACTTCATATGGGCAATAGTGTCTTTGTGAAATTCAGATAAATTCAAGGGAGCCCAATGTTTAATATCCACATTCAGCAATAGGAGCCCCCTCTGCTCTGAGTATCAAGTACTGGGGGAGGAAAAACAAAAGGACAGAATTATGTAGCCTAATGCCTTCCAGATATTTTGGAATATACTTTCCATAAACTCCAAATACATTTTGGGCAATGTGCAATGATATGAGAGTTGCAATGCAAAATTACTGAAGAGCACCAGGACAACCAGAACCAAGAGCAAAAGGACATTGCCATAACCATCAGCTTGGCTTTCAAGAATTCTTTATTTGAGCCACTATTGGAAATAAAATGCAGAGTCAGTTGCCATTTTTGGGCTAATCTGATAAGACAACTCCATGTTCTTAAGCAGTTGATAAAACTGGTAAAGAATGGTAATTATAACCACCTTTATTAGTTCTTTAAAAGAGCAGTAGTCGTAATTGTAATAGTAATAGTAGTAGTAGTAGTAGTAGTAGTAATAATAATAATAATAATAATAATAATAATAATAATAATAATAATACGCCAAGCTTTCAAATGTTAATCCTGGGAATTTAAAGTTTTCTCGGGCAACATCTTGCTTATCACTGCAGTTGTTTCCACAGGGAACAAATGTCCTGTAACAGTTCTTCACCACAACACATATGCTTAAAGAACGCACAGGGTGAAATGCCCAGCTAGTGCAGGAATAGAAATAGAGTAGACTAGAATCACACAGAGTCAGCTGTAGTATGATCAGCTGTTGCTGACAGCTAGCCAGACTGTTGCCCATCTCTTTTAGAGTTGAATATGGAATCTGGCGGTGGAAGATTGAACATTCACTTCATATGCCCCAATCCTTAGCATTTCTCCTTTGAAATTTCCTTCTAAACAGCAAATCATTCAAAACAAACAAATGCAGTGATAGCATGACCCTCTTTGCAGGTTTAACTAAAAGTAGGTGGTGGGTGAGGAGGAACCCAACTGGTTTCACCTCCAACATTACCAAACTGGCAGTTGGTCAAGAAATGATCTTATACCATCTAGCAGAGAAATATGCCCTTGGCCTTAAAATTTCACTGCATGTTGCCTTTGTAGATTTAAATTCAGCCTTTGATTCTATCACCAGAGAAATTTTCTGGAAGAAACCACTATAGATAGAAGACTTCTTTTACTGATACATAATGCTTACAGTAATACCAGTGTGGGGGCTACATGTGGCACCCAAAGTCAATTAACTGATTCCTAGCCTGGGGTGTTAATAAGGATATGTCCTTGCCACACTACTTTTTACTTTTTATATAAATTCAGTAAACAACAACCTGGGTTTCCATTTCTCTAAGCTGGCCAACAGGCATATCTCAATCCTCCTTTCAGCTGACGATATAGCCATCCTCTTGCACTCAGTCCTAGAGCTGAGGAGAGCAATAAAAGCACTCACACACTACTGTGAAGACCAGGAACTGTTCATAGAAACAGTTACCAGAAAATTAAAGTGTAGATCTTTCTTAGGAAAACAAAAGAGTATAATTGGACCATCAGTGGTTACAAAATAGATCAAGTAAAGTCCTTTAATTACCTAAGTATATGTCAGGCAAGAACATTGGTGAAACAGTCCAGTTGAGTTAAGTTCCTTTATTTGCTTACACCATATAGACAGAATCTTGCCACACTAAATCTATACTACTGCAACTAGTGGATATACCTGGGAGATTCTAGGGAGTGGCTATCCTGAACCTCTGATTCTTCCCACGTTCCACCTCTGGACTATATTGTCATTTGTCTCCTTGCTCTTCCTGCAATGCACCCCCTCCTTCCTGATAGCCTTGCTTTCTGTTGCTATCCACCACAGTTAAATCTTTGAGGAATCTGGTAGATGAGATGCCCATCTGTTCCGAGTGGCTCAAAGAAGCAATATAGCTATTCTTTTTTTTTTTTTAATACCAGAGAAGGCCAGTTCATTCCAGCTGCACTGAAACTTTATGAGCCCAAGGTAATGGCACAGCTATTCTACTGTGTACAACTGAGTCCCTAAGCCCCAAATTCCTAAGATGAATTCAGTGGCTTCCTAAATGGGTCTCCAATGCTGCCATAAGATTGGAACTGGGTATCACAAAAGTGGAGGGCGGAATCTGGATTGTTATTCTCAGGTACTGGCTGAAACTGATGTATAGGTTTCTGTAACAATGAAATAGTTTTCATTTAAGCATCAGGGACAAGCAACTTTTTATTTTACTTTGTTTAAAGATAACTAATGAGAATTTTATTTGATTTTAGGCCTTGGCCAGATAACTTACACAGTTCTCACACCTTCTAGTTTGATTATGTCTGAGTAGCCATTGACCATAATAAAAAATAAACAAAGAAACTATTGGGAGCAGGCAGTCCTATAGATATCACCCCATTGAATTTGACCTAGAACCTAATTGGTAACCAGTGCAGCCATCAGAGTAATAGTCTTTTCTGGATAACCCAAGGGATACCCATAATTATTTGAGCTACTTCATTCTGGACTAGTTATAACTGCTGAATGGACTTCAAGGCCAGCCCATCACAGAGTTAATTGCAGTAGTCCAAATGAGATGTGGCTAAAACATGAGTGACTGTAAGACAGGTATTCCACTCTAGAAAAGATCATAGCACACCTGAGCACAGGTGCCACCTGCTCTTTGGGTAAGAGTTATGAGTGCAAGAGGCCGCCCAAATGATGAGTCAGTGTGGTGTGTGGGGGTACAACCCTGTTCAGAGAGGGAATATCCCTGGAATCGAGTGGCTTCTGAATATACTGCTACTCCATTTTGCTGGAACTGAGCCTTATGTTTGCCCTCCTCATCCAGACCCTGACAGCATCCAAACACTGCAACGGCATTTCAACTGCATCGCCTGTTAGGTCTGGAACTGAGATATATAACTGGGTATCAACAACATATTAGTTACACTTAGCACTGTGTTGATGGATTATTTTCCTTAGTGATTTCATTTCAATGTCAGGAATGGGGAAAGTGTCAAGCTCCTCCCTTAATGGAGGACTCCAGAGCTCCTGGCATACAACATCTGTAAGAATTATGCTGTTCTCCAGACCAGGTCTAGATAACCAGGTCTTGAACTAGGCAAATAAGGATCAGTTTCATCCAGAAGCCCTTGAAGATATAATGCCATAATTTTGCCCCAAAGTGACAGATTGGAAAATAGTTTTTCAAATTGACAAGGTCTAAATTTTCTGTTTGGTTGTATGTTACACATGAGACAGATTACCAGAACTTGTAATGGGTTAAAACCCCATTGTGTTTGTTCAGATCTTCTGAGAGTACCTAAACCTTTTGATGTATGTAATTTCAACAATTGCTTGTTCAATGGTGGTGGTAAAATCTGATTTTGAAAATAGTCATTTTGAGGTCTGCCATAGAATGTCCTGGCTGGTTGAAATGCTCTGATGTTACTCTGTCCTTTTGAGTCCTGATGTCAAATTTGTGGCCATTAATTCTTTTGCCCAGTTTGTTCTGTTTGACCTACATTCTATGTTGAATCCAGAGGGGCATTGCTGTCTCTCATCTTGTGTGTGTACTTATTGGGGGCCTGTGATGATGCTGTTGATGTAGATGAAGGGCAAAGTAAACTCAGATGTCTACTTTGCACCCACGTCTACACCAACAGCACCTTCACAGGTCCCAATAAATATACACACAAGTAATCTGTTTCACATGCACCTGCACCTGCATAACCAGTCTTCCCCTCCCTTCCCCTCCCTCACCCCAATGTAAATCCTGCATCAGTCTAGCCATTCTATGCACCTTACAAAGTTAGCTGAAGTGTATGTCTTTTAATAAAACATGATAGTCAAAAAAGGTGGTACCACACACACATACACACTGTTCCTAGTCAAATTATTCCAAGATCATAGTGTGAATCTATAGCTGAGCCACACCTGGTAGTTTTGAGGATGGCAGCTACAGTAGAACCTTCCCAAACATAATCCATTAAATCCATCCAGGATACAGATCCAAGACTGGTAGTTATAATATTCCTATTTATTGGACATGTGCTTCCAAAGAGTGCCTTCTGTTTTTTAAGATTCTCCAGCCGAAATCTAGCATGAATCAGTTGGGGAGGAAAGTTTTGAAGCAGGAGTTTAAGAAGTGTGGCCTGCCAATATCTTTTTTTGCAGATTCAGGGGTCCTACAGGAGGTGAGACTAAAAGATTTGGACTTTTTTCCAATTGGGGGTTGTCAGGAGTTTTAAGGGGCAAAACTGGTATCTTGGGTTTTGCAAAGAGTTACAATTCCTTTTTATCAATTAAGTATTGTACCTTCCACTAGATTGGGATTCTAGCTATGCCTACTCTGGAAGTGTAATCTCTGACATGCTATGCAAAATCCAACATGGACATTGAACTGATGAAACCTGTATACCACTCCCCGGGACTTGGTTGCTTCCCCCACACACACACACAAAATAATAATAATGAACTATCGCTTCTTTATAACTGAACTGCTGAACATCTGTGAAATTAACTTGTGTACATCTAATCTATTGTTCAGACTCTTGCTTGAAATGTTTGATATTGACTTCATATCAGATGCTTTGTATGTGATAAAAGAAAGGCAAAAGAAATTGTGTGTGTGTGTGTGTGTGTGTGTAATCTTTGAATTTATTAAGATCAGATTCCGTAGCCTCTATAGGCCCAATCAAAATTTTAAGAGGCTGGAGTATCTGAGAATTATTCAAAATCTAGCTTTAGAGTCACTATTATTTAATACCAAAGTGGTACAATTGTTAGAATACTAGAATAAGTTCAAGGAGATCTTGGGTTTAAACCTTTATTCATTCATGAGGTAAACTATGGGCCAGTCTACACAAAGGTTTTTTCCTCAATGCTGCAACTTTTAGCTCATTTATACACACTCCAACTTCTGCTTTCTTGATACTGGTTTCCTCTTACCCCTGCCCCTCCCATCTTCATCATGATAGCTTTTTTAGTTGATGATTGTGGTTTCCATGCATTACTGAATTACATAGAAATTCATAGCAGATGTTATCGTCAAAGAGTGATAAGTTTCAGATCTGTAATATTTCCCTACCTTCACTTTTAATTTGGAATGGGGAAGAAGGGAGAGGAAACACTTATAATCAAGACATTTGTATTTGTCTTTCCTTTCCACTTCTTTGTAATTAAAAAAGATTTGTAAATCACTGGGCAAAGCTTAGTTTTCAATGGACATTACTCAATTGTGAATTGTGTCCTTTTCATTTGAAAACCTGTATTTCTATAGTTATAGACGTAAGCATGGATCTGCTGTACTTTGGTCATAGAAAAGGGATGTGAGAGGCAATGGGTTACTTATGTCACCTAGTTGAAGGAATAACCTTTTCTGTATGAATATCTACCCTGCTAAAGATCATCTAAGGAATTTTGTGTATGGTTGTCACAGTCTGCTATTAGTCATCTTTTAAAATACTCTAATGCATCTTTATATAGAGACTTTATTTGTTGATCATTTGAATTTGAATATCTCAGGTTTAAATTCTGGTTTTATGTTTTTATTCTAAACTACTAAGACATTTTGGTAGTTGGTGATATAACAAACCAAATTGTAAATATCTCAGGTTTATACAGTTTCCTTGACTAATCAGCAAATTATTTGGACAAAATGAAGAAGCATACATTCTTGGTACCTTTTCAGTAGATTGAATTCTTTAATTTACATACTATTCAATAATCACAAAAGATGTCTTGCTTCCTTTTATGTGACCACAGTTTCATCCACCAGTAATTAATAGGTTATGGAAAGAGGCAACTGTTGGTAGCAGTTGAAAAATGAATGGCAATGTCATGGGCAAACAACAAATATTTTGCAAGGTTAATAACTATCTATAGGAGAAGCTGTTTATTAAATGATTAATCCAGTATCACTTGAAAGAACAGCAGCTCATAACATGTTCACAGGTAATATCAGGTCATTTTGATTTCATAATTTCCCCCTTCTTCTCCCAAGCACCTCTTCACTCTTCCAAGAGCAACTTGGGCATCAGCCCTGGAGAGCAGAAATGATGTCTACGACATTCCATCACCCCAGCATTGTGGATCCTTGTTGACTCAGGTGAGCATGGTGGACATGACAAGCAGATGGTCAGCCATTGCTTGATTGGTAAGGTTGCATTAAAGTCACTAATGAGAAAAGAAAATGGAGGAAACCTGAAAAATTGGGTAGATTTCGATTTATAGTTGCTCTATAATGGTGAAGACAATTGATGAAATGGGACACACTTCCTATTATATCCTGAGACCATTACACAGGTTTTCTAAAATAGTCATAATCAGAATTTTTCCAGAGCCCTAAATTACAATCAAGTGTAATTACAATCAATTACAAATCAAATCTAGTGTGTCTGATTTATGGCTAGTAAACAAAATATAGGAAGTAAGTACAACGTGGTTGCTTTCTATCAGACATTTTTCCAGCAGTTAAACAGACAAGGTAAAATATCTAGTAATATATTAACTTCAGTGAATTACAGCAAATGTGGCTTAATTGCTCAAGAAAAAAATTAAGGACTTTATTTAAAAACTATTTTTATAATATAGATATGAATGTTTAAGACTTGACAAGTCAATACTTTATACTTCCTTTATGCTGTTGTTTGTAAAGAAAACACAAAAACAACATATGAAGTTTAGCACAGTGAAAAAGAGGTATAAATGTGGACTGGGCACAACTTAATGACAATCACCTGAACCAAAGTTAACTGCGGTTTTGAAGTTGCCCAGTTTGATTGGCACTAGATCATTTGTTGGCTGTGTTTGAATGATTGTTTTAAAGCTCAAGAAACTGAAAATATATGCCTTCTCCTATCTCAGCATGCTGTGAATAAATTTAAAAGTCTTAATTAAGAAAAAGTTCCTGCTTCATCCAAATCAGGAAATAATGGTTCAAATCTGGAACAAATTAGATTCAAATTAGATTTAAATCCCTATTTAAAATTACTCTTGCTTGTCTATAGGATTTCATTTGGCTATTTAAAAGTACTGTTCCTTGCTTATCTCTTCAGTCTGAACTATTTTTGCTCAATGTTGCTGGAACTATGAAATCAAACCTTACTATGTAATTGCTTGCTGGATTGTCTATAGGCTGCTACTTCTTCATTATTTTCAACAGAATACATCCTTTCTAAGTTGTGTAACCAGGTGAAGGTAGCCGACGGGTCTTTGACTCTCGATGAGATAGGGGATTTATCTGTCCCAGTGTATGACGTCTGGCCCTGGCAGATTGAGTGGAGGAGACAGATCAACAGTCCAATGGCCAAGAAGAGTACTGAGAGCTCGACAAGATACTTAGATGTCCTGGTCATCTACTGCAGCAGCAGAAGGTCTCCAGCCATGCCACTCAATTAAGGTCTCTCATGCTGAGAGAGTGGGACTGCCCCTGTGCAACAGTTGTTCCACTTAAAACTTTATCACACACAGGTTTCTGTTGTGCAGTTCATCTTCATCTACAACTCATCGGCAAACATCTCAGTCCAAACCTAATTCATTGAGCCCTGTGGTGATGGGGGAATGGCAAAGCAACAGGTGGAGATGACCACTGGCAGTTGTAGTCACAAACCTGCATGTGGGTGGCCCTTGTTCATCTCAGTACCTGGGGCAGCAGAGATGTCCGGCAGCATCCAGGATGACTGGGCAGCCCTTCTAGGATAGCACTGCCCACCCTTGCATGAGGGAGGGGGTTAGAAAAGATATCCTAAAATTGCCTGCCCCACAACATCTGACTAGCTAACTGTGGCTGGCAGATCATCTCCTTAGTGGTTAGAGGATCAAGAAAAATGAATCAAAGAAAACTCATTTTTGGAGCCTGGATCATCTGTACCTTGTTGGATAGAGACAAGATGTCAAGGCCTTAAAGATGAACAGCATTCATAGCAGCCAAACTTCACCATTATAGCATTGACATTGCTCTACGCAGTGAACTTAGAGGGTTCATTACAGGAAACAGTGAGTGGATATACATTCTTTTGGAAAGGGAAACCACAGACTGACAACAGGACTCACAGAATAGGTTTTGCAATCAAAACTGCTTTGCTGAAGAACATCTCTGCTCTACCCACTGGAATGAATGAACACATTATGAAGTTCCACTTTCCTCTCAGCAAGTCCCTGGATATCACTATTGTCAACGCCTACGCATCAACTCTCATGAGTCCAGATGAAGACAAGGAAGGTTTCTACAAGGACCTGGACAAGATTATTTGAACAACCCTTGCCAGTGGCAAACTTGTCATTCTGGGTGACTTCAACACTAGGGCGGGGACAGACAGTGACAACTGGGATGGAGTCCTTGGGAGACATGGGGTGGGAAAACTAAATAGCAATGGCCTACTGCTTCTGAGCAAATGTGCCAAGTACAACCTGTGCATCACTAACACAATGTTCATACTTGCAAACAAGTACAAAACTACCTGGATGCATCCCAGGTCCAAACACTGGCACCTACTTGACTATGTCATAGTATGTCAGTGCAACCTTAAAGACGTCACTATCACCTGAGCCATGCAAGGTGCTGAGTGCTGGACAGATCACAGGCTGGTCCAGTCGGTCCTCAACCTGCACATAGTCCCTTTACATCAAAAGCAACCAAGGACTGTCAGAAAGTCATTTAACATCGGCAGACTGCAAGACCCAGGCCAAGTCCAGCATTTCCAAGAAGTACCTAATGAAAAACTTTCTGGCAATTTACTGCTTGTAGGAACCTGTTCTGAAAAGTGGATGCAGTTTAAAGATGTCATCATGCAGACTATAACAACTATACCCGGGCTGAAAACCCGGGCGCATCAAGACTGGTTTGATGAAAACCCTGAGACCATTTCAGCAGCCCTCCAGGCCAAGAACAAGGCTTATGCAGACTGGCAGAACGATCCATCATCAGTCCCAAAGAAAGACAAGTTTCAGCATCTGCAGTCCAAAGTACAGACGGAACCGTGAGAAACCCAGGGCGAGTGGTGGCAGAGAAGGCCTGAGCAGGTGGAACACTATGCAGACATACTGCCACCAGAGAGTTCTTCAGTGCCATAAAGTCAGTTTATGGTCCTTCTAAATCAGGATGCTCCCCCTTGCTGTCCTCTGATGGGTCAAGCCTGATCAAAGACCAGGAAGGACTGAAAAACCGCTGGGCTGAATACTTTCACAATCTACTCAATAGGCCGTCTACAGTTGATCCTGATGCCTTACAGCAGATTCCTCAGCTGCCAGTCTTGGGTGTCCTAGACCTGCCTCCCTCTACTGATAAGCAAGAAAGTGATCTCAAGGATGAGCTTAAATAAAGCAACAGGACAGGATGGCATTCCTGCTGAGATCTACAAAGCACTAGAACCAAACACCTTACAGGCATTCCAAGACATCTTGGAAGACATTTGGTCCACAGAGGAGCTGCCTGATCACTTCCATAATACCCTCATTGTGGCTCTCTACAAAAATAAGGGAAGCAAATCAGACTGTGAAAAATAGAGGGGTATCTCACTGCTGTCCGTTGCAGACAAGATCTTTGCTCACATTCTCCTGAGCAGACTTGTCACTGTCTCAGAAAGGAAACTCCCAGAGGTGCATTATGGCTTTCAGCCAGAACAGAGTTCAGCAGACATGATATCTGCCATGAGGCAAGTCCAGGAGAAATGCATCAAGCAGATCAAGCCTCTTTACTCTGTCTTCATTGACCTGACAAAAGCATTTGACACTGTAAACAGAGAGGCTCTCTGGATCATCCTGAGATGTTATGGATGCCCACAGAAATTCGTTAAGTTGATTCAGCTACTCCACGACTGAATGACAGGACAGGTCCTTTACAACGGTGATATATCAGCTGCATTTGCCATTTCCAATGGGATTAAAACAGGGTTGTGTGCTAGCCCCATTCTGTTCAATCTGTTCTTCGCTTGCATGTTATCATGTGCTTTCCAAGGTCTGAAGGAGGGAGTATACATCAGGTACCAATTGGATGGTTCTCTCTTTGACCTTCACTGCTTGAATGCATGAATGAAGTGCCTCCATACAGTCATCCAAGAAACCCTCTTTGCTATGACCGTGGTGCACAAAGACAGTGATCTACAGTTGATGCTGAACAAATTCTCAGTTGCTGCTATTTTGGCCTGACTATCAGCCTGAATAAGGCTGAAGTGCTTTATCAGCCCATGCCAAATACAAACCTCATAGAACCAAAAATCACTGTTGATGACACCCAGCTGACAAATGTAAACAGCTTCAAATATTTGGGATGCATCATCTTGAGCGATGGGTCTTTGGACAAAGAAATTGATTCCAGGATCAGCAAGGCCAGCCAGGCACCGGGGCAGCTGCATACTAGAGTGCTCAATCAACATAAGATCCATATCTCCACAAAGCTGAAAGTCTACAGAGCTGTGGTTATCCCTTCTTTCTTATATGGATGTATTCCTGGATTCTGAACCGAAGGCACATCAAACAGCTGGAGAAATTTCACATGTGTGCTCTCCATTCTCCACATCCATTGGTAAGGCCATGTCTCCAACCTGGAAGTCTTGGATTGCACAGAGTCCACCAGCATTAAATCCCTGATTTGCAGAGCCCAGATGCAGTTGGGGGGACATGTCATCCGTATGGATGACCACCAAATGCCTCGCCAGTTACTCTATAGTGTACTGGAGTCTGGAAAGAGACCTCGAGGTCGACCATGCAAGTGCTACAAAGATGCTGTGAAAGAAAACCTATGCCACTGTGATATCCAGCCAAGGCAACTAGAAGTTGCAGCTGCTGACAGAACCCGCTGGTGAGTCCTGTGCTATGAAGCCTCCATCGGCTTTGAAGACAGGCGCCACCAAAAACTGACAGAAAATTGCAAATGGCATCACAGAATAACACCTACAGTTACTACAACAATGGACTTCCAGTGCCCCCATTGTGCTAGACTCTGCGCTTCCAGGCTGGGACTGCAGAGCCACCTCCATGCGCACAGATGAACTGCACAACAGCATGTTGTCTTTGAACCCGAAACTACCATACAAGTATATGCAGCATTGTTATGACACTATTCAACAAACTGCTGTCTTTATTACAATTTAAAAAATGGGGATCCCTGCCTCTGCCCCAACAGCTGATACGTATTTCAGACTGGAGTAGCATGAGCTTGGTGTTTTTTGCCAAGTATCATGGATACCTATTCATGACAAACTGTGACATCACTGGTGTTGTAGCATATTCATGTTACATTTGCACTAATTTTGGATAAGTTTCTTAAAGTTGTATTTTGTTTTTAGAGCTTGAACATGCCTTTTGTAACACTTCACTTACAAAATCTGTTTGGATCTAAATCTCCAAGGTTCATCTTTTATTTTGTTTTTTTAAGATGCTCTGCCATCTAGTGCCCATCTCCTTTCAATACAGCATTACAACAGATCCCCTTCCATCTTAAGTAGCCTTCTCCAGCCTGGCTATTCTGGTTGGAGATGAAAATCATGTATCCGGAAGGGACGAACTTAAAACTGTTGTATACTAAGGAGCCAGGTAAACCTCAGTGCTCTCTCCCTAAGATCTACTGAAACCTCTACTTAGCTTTTATCAGGCTATTTTTGTAAGTTAGCACATTTATCTTTAGTTCCATAAGGAAGAACATCTCAAGAAGCAAAGAACTGAAAACCTTGGAATCCACAACTGGACATGCAAAGCTGAATCCAGAGACTTTAGAACACATTCTTTAAGACAGGAATGGGCAAACTTTTAATCTCCTAAAGACCACATTATTTTGCTGAAATATACTGTACTGAATTTTGGTTGAGGTTACAACAAAGATGCTGTGCAATAATGCTTTTCTCACAAACTCTAGGGTTGTTCAGTAAGCCACAGAACTCAGCATCCATTCACGCAGTCACCGTATCTTGTGCATTCCACCAGGCTTCTCCACACACCCGTCTATTTTCCCAGGCCAGATTTACACATCATGCTAAACTCTGTTTTCTCACAAAGCCACAAAAACAGCATACACATAATGAGCCATGGTTTTAGACCTAATTGTATATGTAATAAATCACAAAGGCTAAGTTCACACAACACACCAAGACAGAATCAAACATGTCCCACTTCATAATATGAGAACCCAGCCCACATTCATGTTCTACCAACACTGATTCTTCATACCCTGCTTGTGTGGTGATGAATTCCCTTTCCAGGCCAGGATACTGTTAGAATGTGCAGATCTTGATACCAGTAGTTGGGATGCAAGGATCAGCAAGTGGAATGTGAAGTACAGAATAGCAAGGAGAAGGCCGGATTACTAATTATTGAGTCAATTCCCTCCGGTCAATCTTACAGGCTAATATTTCACAGTCTTGTTTATTTTTGATTCCAATTTTTTAGGGTACACTCGACTAAATCCTCCTTCCCCCTTCTAAGTTTCAGCTTTGTAGTCCCTAACAAGCCAGCTCCAGGCTTAAGCGGGACCTAGGGTAGTGGCCACTGGTTAGTCCCTCTATGCCAGCCTTTCCACCATGATCTTAGTCAGTGACAGTGTTTTCTAAAGGCAGTTGCCATTTTAGGCTTTCACTATGGCCCAAAGTAATATAGTAGGTGGAATGGAAATAAAGTAATGCCATAGTTGATGGGCCTTTCTGGAGCACTGGGATCCCAGTGTTACTGCCTGGTGAACTTTGCCTTCCTACTTAGATTGCTAAATCCTGTTCCATCTTAAATTCTTGCTTGGAGCAATCCCACAAATACCGACTAAAGGACCATCTTTCCCCACCTGATGCTTTCAACTATGGCTGGATCTGATAGATGTGCAAACTGACCCATCTAAAGGAGCCCAGGCTGGAGAAAAGCTGTTGTGGGTGCCTTAGATATCCTTGCTTTCATTCCTTTGGTCCAGTTTTCATCTAAGAATGCAGATGAGGGCCAAATCAAAGAAACTCTGTATAATTGTTTATTGACTAAAGGAAACACATAACTGAACGGCTAGTGGTAAAGTTACATTTTTTTTATGTTTAACTGTTTCATTAGGGCCTAGCCACTCCACCACCTTCCAGAAAGGAGTCCAGAACTTTTCCCTTCATGGAATGGTGCCCAGAAAAGGTGCAGCAACTTTATGATATCCCATCAAACGCTGAAAAGGCAAGATCTTGCACGTGGCAAGAATCCGCAGTGGAAGATGTAAGTTTGATCGTACTTAGGTAAATACGTTGTTCTGAATCGTAGCGATGTCAGGCTCTGCTGATTGTTCTTTTCAAGAGGCAGACTGTGGGGTTGTGAATGCCTAAACTCAGATCCATACACAGAGTATGACTCTTGAAATTCAGAGGGGGCGGGATTTGGACTGGGTACAAGTGTTTAAAGTCTGAACTGCAAAAGGCTGCGGTGTAAGCTTAGATTCATATAAGGCCTGGGAAACCCAAACACCACCTAGTGCCTGTTAATCACAGGACCCAATACTGTAAAGAGCAAGTGGAGTGTAACACCAATAAGATAAAGGACAAAAAAAAAGAAGCTGTTTTCTCAAAACAAAACTTGAAATCTCCTATCCCCTTAAACACAAGCAAACACATTATGGAATATGGACTTACTGTGGACTTTGGGCTCTTCCAGGCAGAGATGCAGGTCTGATACAGGATTAAATGAGCTCCTTAACTGATCACAGAACCTCATGACTGGGCATTTAACATTCTACTATTGCCCTGCGTGTCCCTATTTAATCTTCAACAAGGAATTTCTGTTTCCCACAAGAGTGAGAATCTTAAATTCCATTGAGGTCTGTGATGTTGTTTAAGAGGAACCTTGAACAAGCACCCTGATCCTGATATGCCTGAATAATAAACAGCCATCATGCCGGAATAAGGCAATTTGAAGGCAATGAAATATTGTTGTCATGCTATGTAGAAACAATCCACTGTGACTTCTTGTTAAGATGGGTATGTTTAAGTATAAAACTGAGGAGCCAGGAGGAGTCATCATTTACTTGCCAATAGCTTAGCAGTGATTGGTTGACACTTCTTCATCCTCAGCTGTTGGCCAGGAACAGCAAGAGTTGATGACTATTCGTTCTGTGTGAAGAGAGCCAGTTTGGTTGTAGGGGTTACGGCTAGAAACCAGGAGACTGTGAGTTGTAGTCCCGCCTTAGGCACAAAGCCAGCTGGGTGACCGCAGTCACTTTATCTAACCCCTAGGAAGGAGGCAATGGCAAACCACTTCTGAAAACCATTGCCAAGAAAACTGCAGGGACTTGTCCAGGCAGCATCCAAGAATCAGACATGATTGAATGGATTAAAAGAAAAAAGTTCTCTGTGAGCAGGATGGACCAAAATAGTTAAAATAGCCTCAGTCAATCCTGACCATATTTTAAGTGGAATCACAGGGGCTGGGTTACAGAAACTCTGGTAGTCAGGATGTGTCCTATAAGTTCACATCATCACGCCCATGGCAGATCCTCTACACAATGAGCAAAGAGGGGGAATACTACTACTAATTGCTTCAACATAGGATTATTTGCTGTGTTTGTACATTTCTTATATGTTGGTTTATTATTAGTTTTGTTTTATTCTTACTGTGCATTCCTACTGTATATTTTGAGTATAAATATTAGAGAAGAAGAGAAGAGATATGAAGTAGTAGTAGTAATATATCATTCTTTGTTCTAATTTCCAGGTATACGTCATCCCAACCGCTTCAACTAAACCTGTTTCTGGTTCTGTACAAAAGCATTACAAAACCTTACCAAATCTTTGGAAATCAGAATGGATCTACGATGTACCCGTGACACCTGAAAAAGCAAAATTAATACAAACTTCTCAGAATCATTCCCCACAGAAACACGCACTTTATGATATACCACCCAATAGGTCTGATTCTGATACACAAAAAATCCTCCCAATAAACAATAAAGGGAAATCAGTAGATTCAAAAATATATGACATTCCACCTATACACAGGAAATTAACTTGCCCAGAGATTCCTCTTTATGATGTACCATCCATCCATGATACATTTGTGCAGCGTCCAGATGGTAACTATGATGTTCCTTCCAATGTTTTGTCTACCAGGACTGAAAAGGTGAACCAGAAATTGACTCATTATGATATTCCAAAAGGAACACCTATCGCTCTGACACAACAGAAAGAAAATACACATAGTTATAATTCAGGAGATAACCCATACATTATTCCTTTACCATCATCCACAGAATGCAAATTGGACCAAGACAGATTGTCTGTTTCAAGTGGAAATAGCAGGACCAGCAGCATATCAACTTTGTCAAACTCTTCTACCGAGTCCTTTTCATCTACAATGTCATCAACATTTTCTGAAGAACTCATAAAAGAGACAACTATGGAGCTTGAGTTGGCTATAGACACCCTGACTAAACTACAGCACAGTGTATCCAGTTCAATTGCAAGTCTAATGATTTTTGTGAGCAGTAAGTGGCGATACCTAGAATATTTGGAAGGAAATATTGAGGAAATCCACCGAGCAATTGACCACATAAAAGTCTCTTTAGGAGAGTTTTTGAACTTTGCTCAAACTATTGAAAGAAATGCAGTTTTGGGATCAGACAGTAAACTTCAGGCAAGAATTAAAAAACAACTGAATATTCTCTCAGATTCCTTTCAGATTCTGGTGCAAACCAGAGACGCATTAAATAAATGCAAATGGTCACTTGAGATTCTAGCTATTAAGAAACCTCAGAGTAACCCAGATGATCTGGATCGGTTTGTTATGGTGGCTCGTACCGTTCCAGATGATATTAAGAGATTTGCATCTATTATTATAGCTAATGGGAAGCTACTTTTCAGAAAGAGCTGCAAAGATAAAAATAGCAAAAATTCTAAACCTGGTGTAGAGCTTAAAATGAAGAAATACAGTCATGAAAAGCAAGTTGAAAATGATTCTGTTGTAATTAGTTTGGACAAGCCAAAAGAAAATAATCTATCTCCAACAGAGACAAGACTTTGTGTCCCCGAAGACTGCACTACTCATATACAGGTTAGTGTGGTTGGGATTACAGCACAAATGCCAATATTTTAAAGTTAGTAAAATGTGGCCGAGAGCCAGTTTGGTGTAGTGGTTAAGGCACCAGGCTAGAAACTGGGAGACGGTGAGTTCTAGTCCTACTTTAGGTACAAAGCCAGCTGGGTGACCTTGAACCAGTCATTGTCTTTCAGCCCTAGGAAGGAGGGAATGGCAAACTACTTCTGAAAAACCTTGCCAAGAAAACTCCAGACAGTTCCCAGGAGTCAACACTGACTTGAAGGCACCAAAAAAAAAAAAAGAAAAAAAAGTTGAATCCACACACCTGCAATGGCCAGGGATGGAGCCATTGGTAATGGGAGCTGGTTGAGCATCTGGGACAGTACACAGACTACCTGCCTGCCTGCAGCCTTTCTGCATATTGTGAAACTGTAAAAGTACTCAGCTGGAACCTGGCCACACAAATAGCCTGGTGGAAGACCAATAAACTGTTCACGAAAATTTACTGTATAGCTGGCTTTACAGCTGATTTTTACCAGTGCTTCCTCAGCTGTAATGGTATGTGGATTGTTTATGGACTCAATTCAGTGTGATGATTTTGGCTCTTCTAAAGCTCTTCCTGGCTTGGGACCATGCAAATCCACCAACAACTGGGCGAATGACAGGTTTTAGATGTCCTACTAGGAACATAATTTCTGAGAAGCAGCAGTGATCAGTGACTAAGATGAATGTTGCATATGCTATTCAAGGCTTCCTGAAAAGAAATTGCAGTGGGTCCCAGAGTAGCGTGGACAGCAAAGCTTCTTTTCTTTTCCACCCCACCATTTGCCAGCATTCCAAGACCCCATAGGAATGAAAAAGCCAGCCTGGAGGGGATGGTGGAGGTGAAGAAGGTAGTTGGGAAACCAAGTTTAAAAAAAGTTTTCATAGGGTCATTTCCTTGTTTACAGAGAATTTTGTCATGCAGAGAATCTCAGTTTTTGTTTTCTAAAAACTACTGAGGTTCTTGAGAATAAACCATAGTTGTTAAGAATTTTACCTGACAAATTTTAGGAATGGAAGTAGGCAGCATTCCCAATGTTCTGGAAGCAAAATGTGTTGTGATCATATAGCCCACAATCTTTATTTGTTTAACTGTGGCCACCTTTAACTTTTCTGAGTATTATATAGCTGTCTTCCCTTTGCAGAAACAATTAGAAATGGAACAAACACAACCGTCACATTCAACTAGCAAGATAAAGAAGAATGAAGAATTCAAATTAAAGGTAAAATGTCTTGTAACACTGAAATTATTATGATACAATCATTACCTAAATCTTGAAATTGGATTTTTGTTTCAAAGAAACACATCAGCTACCTGCTGGTGGACACTTTTATTTGTACTCATAATTTTTCATTGAACTCACTGGTACTTACATCTGAATAGGCACTACACAGGATTATGGTTTGTCATTTGGACCTCATTGATTTGGGGAAGGAGAATGAAGAACTAATTGAAAATCTTTCTAATTTACCTGGAATGATGACTGGTTGCTTGATATGTTCAACCTAAAGTGTGGTTACCATCTGGAATTCAACCACACAGAGGCTGCTTCATGTAAAAAACATTTGTCAAACTGTTGTATCTCTGGTTTTTTAGTGGTATAGAAGTAATTGCAATATTGTACACCCATGGGTTCTGATAATCTATTGTATGACACACATACTCAAGCCAGTATTCTCATTGGGTTAAGGCCAGTAACAGCTGAGTTAAAGGCATCAGGATTTTAGCCAACTATACTCTACTGGTATTCTTAGGAGATTACTTGGTATCACTCCCAAAGCATCACTGGATCTCTGATTCTACAATACTGGTTGAATTGAATAGCAGCTGAGCCTATTGATTTTTACTCAGCTGTGGTATAACCCTAATTGCAAAATACTCCTAGCTTGTAGGTAAGGCTCTACAAACCTTGTAAGTGATCCATAGTGGAGGACATTCTTACCTCTATCTCTCCTTGGAATTCCTGAATTTCAGTTGATTTTGCATGTCTTTAATGGAAAAACTGACTTGACATACCAGAGCAAAATTTATCAGAGTTTTGTCTGTTTCCCCTGTTTGTAAGTGATAGATTAATTAGGCTTTTTTAGTTTTTTTCCCCCTTTTTCTTTTGTGTAGATTGGGAGACTGTTGACTGCTTCAGTGGAGCTGAAATTGGAGCCAGTGCAGAAGTACCCTTACAATGAATTCCAATCCAAAAGTACACTGGTACCTCGGTTCACGAACTTAATTCATCCCGTGACTCTGGTCGCGACCCGAATTGGTCGCGACCTGAATCAAATTTTCCCGTAAGGTTCAATGTAAATATGGTTAATCCGTTCTGACCCCTCCGAATTTGGTCGCGACCCGATTTTGGTCGCGTCCTGAATCAAATTTTCTCATAAGGTTCAATGTAATTACGGTTAATCCGTTCTGAACCATATGTATTTTTTTTTAAAAAACCACAAAAATATGAAACAAAATACAGTACGAAGAGAGAGAACGCTAACCTTGCTCAACCGACTTCTGGCGTGGAGGACAGGAAGGCGGGTGGGGAAGCGGTTATTGCTTGGAGGGAGAGTCCCCCTCCCTACAGGAAGCCACGACCATGTGTCACGGCAGGGAAAATGGCCACAGATCCTGTTCATCACCCGATCCGGCATTCACGAACGGAAGCAAAATTTTGCGAACGGTGCTGTTCGTGACCCGAATTGGTCGTGAACAGAAGCGTTCGTGACCCGAGGTACCACTGTATACATGTTGCATACAATGTTATCACCACCTCCCTCCCTCCAGAGCTTCTGTTGGGCTCCTGGAAGCCAAAAGCAAGATTTCCACCAAGTTCTTTTTTAATGGGATTTCTTGAAAAAGGGATAACATTATAGAAATTCTAACAACTGGATTCTGTTAATGTTAGAACTTAATTTCTCTTTCATCTTGCTAGAGCAGAGACTTCTTCAGTTTCTTTCTCTCACACTTTTCCTGAATCAGCAGGCTACTAGCCCATTTCCCAGACAACTGAAGAACACACAGGCATCTTTCCCAACCATCTTTTGAATCCTTATCAGGCTGGGAACAGACCATTACAAGTGTAGCCAAATTCTAGTTAAAGATGGTGAGAAAAGTGCCTGGCTGAAAAACTGATGCTATCAAGCTCTCTGCAGGATTTTTAATACAGGAAGGACAGCAGGGTAGCTGGACAGTATCACTCCATCACAATTAGTTAGATGTTTATTTTTACTTTTGGAAAGATTAGATAGATAGGCATAACCAGTGATGGGAATATGTGTGTGGATGTCAGGCCTAGCCCAAGGAACTCCAGGAGACCATACAGAATCAATCCAGCAAGGTTTATTAGCTACAACCCATTTACAAGAATCTTCCCAGAATGAAAACCAGTTCCCAGGCTCAGTCAGTTCACACCGATGGAATTTCTTAGGGAGGTGCCAGTTTCCTCCGCTTATCTCTTCCTCGCTCCTCTGGAGATGAGAGCACATTCTTTATTCCCCTCCCACCATTCCAGTCCATCACAGGTGAAGGGTGCTAGCAGGTGATGTCATTTTCTTTTTTGGTGGAATGAAGATGAGAGGAATTTGTGTTGCTGCAAGACCTGCAGTGCTTTGGGTAGGGCACTGATTGAATGAGTCTTTGTCCCTCTCACTGGTCACCTAAAGGAGTGTGTTGATTGGTTCCTTGTGTTCTCATATAATCTCAGTGTTCTGAGGTCTGCAGGAAATCAATCGGATTTCCTTTGAATGGTTTAGGAGAGACTGGAAAATCCAAACAATGGCATGTGGAAATGATCTTAGTGTTAAACCACATGTTATGCATGCAGAAGCTCCCATGTTCTATCAACAGAGACTTAATAAAAACTTAACAAGCAAGGGACAGTTCCTTGAGACCTTGGAGAGCTGCTGCCAACACACTGGTCTAGTTGGACAAATAGTCTGACCTAAGGCATCTTCCTAATTACAGTATTTCCATGTAATTTATACTGATGAGAGGATTTTAAGCATTTTAAACAGCGTTTCCCATCTTGATGCATTTATACTAGAGTAAATATCATCCCATAACCAGCATAACCATTGAAAGGATTTCCAGGACAAGCTACACATGATCTATAGTAGGAATTCTCAATGTGTTTCTTGTTTTCACTTCTTTCTCTAGAGTTCTCCACCTACAATGAAAGAAAGGAGTCTCAGCAAACAGGATCCAAACAACAGAATGATGCTCTCCAGCCTCTCCAGACTGTATTTTGGAGCTGTTCATAAAGCCATTGGTGTTTTCCACAAAACCCTTAGTGATAATCAGACTCCTGAAATCTTCATTGCCAAGAGCAAACTGATCATTATGGTGGGCCAAAAGTTGGTGGACACCTTGTGTCAGGAAGCACTTGAAAAGGCCAACCGAAACGATATCTTGTGTGGTAGCAGCAAATTTTGTGGCTTGCTGAAAAGCCTGGCAATTGCAACCAAAAATGCTGCAATGCAATATCCAAATCCTGAGGCAGTAAAGGAACTTCAGGATCAAGTTGATGAATTATCTCAATTCACACACCAGTTTCGCGATACGATGGAATGAATGCATACTGGAACAGTTCAAAAGGCAACTTTAGATATAATACTTGGACAGGATAAGTGTACATAGGTGTGGGAGTGGAGATGTACGGTAACTCCCCTCTCTGTGTCCTTTTATACAACTCCAGCCAATGTTGAGTGAGAGGCCTGCAAGAGTGTCTTCTCTCAATGCTTAAACATGATTAAAACCCTTTCTATTGTCAAGAATCCTGATACAACGGTATTCTGAGCAGAAGCTTCTATTTGCATCAATTAACTTGACATTCATCCTCAACATCCATACGGACATCCATCTTGCATAGGTAGCTTGAGATCCAGGTTCAGTGTATGCAGCTTCATTCTTCTTCTCTTTGTGTGCTCTGTGGAGGTATAATGTTTCAACAGGACTCTAGTGTGTTCATAAGAACTGTGTTGAATTTTTAGATGTGATAGGCTTTTTATTACATTACAAAGCATGTGTGTCTGTCTGCCTGAAGATAACAGTACTGTAGCATCCTACCTCATAGGGATGTTGTGAGAATAAATAAAAACATTTAGTAATAACTTGAAAGTCAGTTAATATAAAAAGACTAAGACTGTTCACAGGGCTTGTGAGTGCTCAGTTGCAACAGTGGGCAGGCTATTAAGGTTATTCTTGCAACCATTCATTTGGTTGGACAAACGCTGGTAGACTCTCTAGATGGTGCAAATGCTATTGTGATGAACCATGGTTACAGGTGTTGTGTGGTATGAGTTATTCTATGCAGCAAAATGCGTGGTAAAGAATAGAAATTATTGGACGGTCTTGTGATTACTAACTGGTCTCAGCTCTGCTATTCATCTTCATTTCTCCCCTCTTCTTTCTCACTTCCTTCTTGAGCCAATTGCTTCTTTTAAAGAATTACACTATCTTCATATAAACAAACATGTATTTTACTTACAGTTCAAACAATAGCAGTGTTCACAAGCAAATAGGTGAAAATACATTATTCTGTGTGATCATACCATGAGAGATAAAAATGAAAAGTAACAGAGACAACAAACAAAAGGGTGAGGTTAAGGGAATCTTCCAGAACAGAGTTCCTCAGCCTCAGCAATTTTAAGATGGGTGGACTTCAACCCCCAGAATTCCCCAGCCAGCCTCACAACCTCTGAGGACTGCCTAACATATATATTAAGAAGGTACTAGCTACAGTTAATCCGTTCTTGTGCATGTAGGGTTGCTTAGCCCAACATCAGAATCATGTACTTGTGCCTCTTCTCATTATGTATGGGAATGGTATCCCACATTTCAGGAATGAGATAGTATATTCCCAGATTTGATAGTGGTCAGATATACCTTTTTGAAAAAAATGAGTGGAGATTTACAGGTGAAGCATACAGAGGACAAGTATACATTTTATTACCTGATCTCAAAACCAAAACAATTGGTTGGATGTTTGGTAGGCAGAGAGGTGTGCAAAATGTTCCATCACAGAATATGTTTCTTAAATGGTTTGGCTTCAAAGAGGGCTCATTCCACTTTCCACTCATACCAGATCTGACCACTTTTGGGCCAATTGGAAAGGTGTATTTCAAGATCAGTATGGCTTACTTGTTCTATGATAGGTAAAAACCACTAAATGTGTGCAAAATATCCTATCATCCCATAAATGCACCATGTTTCATCTGGGGCAAGAGCATGTCTTGGAGGCTTGGATGGGTACACTGCTATCTGTGAGCTAGACAAAATCAGCTCCACATAACAAGGGTCCATAGTACATCTTCCCAGATGTTAACTGTTTATTTCAATCCTTGTAACTTAAACAAAAGTTATAATCACCTTACCAATAAACCAGGTCTTCTTGTGCACTATATTACGATGAATGCACTGTGCTATTCATACTGCAAATAGTCATAGCTCAGTCTACTGCAACCAGCATGAGAATGTAGATATCTTTGAATTATGGATTTGAAGAGAGTTATTAAAAGCCCCACGAACTGCAAGAACAAACAATAAATCAGTCCTTGAAAAAGGCTGAGTGCTTTCTTAAGGAGATGAACAGTAAGCAGCAGCTCATAAAATGATGGACAACCCCCACCCTTGGCAAGCTTATGGGAAATACAAGAACAGGAATACATCACAGAAGATAGAACAACTGGATGAAGAAAATCACCGGGACATCCTTGGAGGAGCTATGAGTTATCATCAGGGACAAGTGGAGATGATGGGCATTTGGGTATACAGTCACCAGAGGCTGGACTGACTGGCTGGAATATACCTAAATTTGATGCAGTGCTTGATATATCTTGGAGCCATTGGCTTGGTCTTCAATCTTGTATCATCTCCTATAATTAACTCCCCTTTAGCTCCTGCTACAGTCCAGCAAAGTGCCAACTGAATTTATTGCCACTAGACCTTTATTGTCTTCTGCAGGATGCTTCTGTGACTATCCCTGGCAATTATAGAAACCCATCAACTAATCCAAGAGACACAACTTTCTTCAAAAATTTGCTGTGATTCCAGGATATGGATGACAGACTATAGGAATGATAATTGGAATATAATTTTTTTGTTTCAGTGGGTCCCTTAAACATCTACAGCTTTCAAAATTTCAGCATATTCACACAACAGCAATATTGTTCTTTTTAGGACCAAAGGTAGAAAGGCAGTTTTACCAAACATTCAGGAATATCACACCTGTTTTATCTGGTTACTGAATTAACCCATTTTCTAGCTTTACATAATACACTGAACCACAAACTAACAAAATGGCCTGTGTTTGAACACACTTACAAGGAATGTAACCAAGGTTAACACTAATTGAGCTTAGTATGTTATATGACTGCATCCACTAGGTCATTACCTGCCCTGATTAAACACATTATGTAAATACAGCCACAAGTATTGGAGATGTATCTTTTATTGTGCAACAACAGTCTTTTCTAATTCACATTTTTCAAGGAAGAGGGAGAGGTATTGTAAATTTGTAACCCATTTGTCACAGCTCCTTCTACCTTCAAGCATAGAAAACTTACTAAAGATTTTCAGTTCTCTCTATTAATTAAAACATCCCAACTTTTTTTTACAAGCTTTGCCAGAAGGTACCACATGCCGGTGTTTAAAGGAATCCTATCATTAAAGTGAATGTAAGTGTTCTTTTCAAGCTCATTAGACTGAGTGGTATTTAATGCTGAGAATCAAATACTGAATCCCAATGGAAGACAATATATGTAGCTCAGGACTGAACTATGGAGTTCTTGGTGCTCTCTAAGCTTGACTGTTTCCTTTCATAATGAAAACTCCTTAATCTCACAACACACGGACAGATTCAACCATAGTTTCAACTGGGAAACTCTGAGAATCTTAGACCAAGCCGAATCCAAAAGCACTAGGGAATTCCGGGAAGCTTGGCATTCAGACAAGTCATCAATAGACATACAAAAATAAACCACATTTACACACCATTCAAAAGAGATTATAAAAAAAAACCTAGGAAGGAAACAAAAAGACTAGAACACATCCCCACATTCAGATCAGTATTCAACGCCAGACAAACAATCAAGTGGAAAACAATACTCAAATCAAGGAACTACCAAGGAGAAAACCACATCCCCACCAACACTAGCAGGGTAAGCTACTGTATATAAACAGGCAGCAAACCCCACACTCATTTGCACTGATGATGTTACCTAGCTGGGTAATGAAATGTCTGCAAGGAAGCAACCAAGCTCAGCACCAAGAATTCCAAACACGGAGTGCTAGAAATCAAATATTTTGTTATTTGTAAAGTTCAGCTTTACAGACCATACACAGAAATTTAAATTCAATCGCGCTTGACTGCCAACCAGAATCATGTACAACCGCAACTTATCGCCAGATCCTCCACATGATTCCTCCATTGCGAGTGCCACAGGGGTTGCCTAGCAAATCTGCCCTATGGCTAGGATCGGAATCTTACTTCTACATCACAACCCCCAAACTGACCCATTCACACAACCCAGGTTAGTGAATTCGCACGAAATGCTGAATCCTAATCTGAACACACCGACTGAGCGTGCTCAATGCACTAGGGCAGTGCTTCCCAACCGTGGCGACTTGAAGATGTGTGGACTTCAACTCCCAGAATTCCCCAGCCAGGCTTGCAGTGGAAGTACACGCATCTTCAAGTTGCCAAGATTGAGAAACACTGCCCTGGGGTAACATGCGTGATTGCCTAATTTGTGTCTCAGTGTGTGGCGCGAATACACGTCCTAAGTAGAGACCTCCGTCTTGGGAAGCCGCTTCGTTCCAGGTTACCTCAGTAACACGACTGCCAACGTCATCACGCCTGGCCTTCTGTTTTGTGGTCCTGCGCCGGAAGGGCTCCTCTCATCTGGCCGGAAGTTTCTTTGTGCTAGGCAACCCGGAAGTTCCAGAAAGCGAGTCGGGGGCGAAATGGGTTGCGATGGAGGAACCATCCCGAAGAGGCACGAGCTGGTGAAGGGCCCTCGTAAGGTCGAGAAGGTGAGGCGGGGGTCAGAAAGGAGGGCCCCGGCTGGTCGTGTATTCCGTTCTGGAATAGAGGAAGGGGGTAACCTAGGTAGATCCGCTACCTGGAGTGTTTGTCCTTCCTGCAAGTATAACGCGCAGGATCACCCTCGAGTTCTGTAACGTTAAGCTGCTTACGGGAAAAGTAGTTCCAAGAGTGAAGAGGGAGCTAGAAATCGGCTTAACTAAAACCCCAAGCTTTTTTTTGAGGGGGGGGGATCTGCTGTGTTTGTTTTTACTTGATTGATTACCCGGGAGTAGCAAACGCAAGACAGAAATCCATTTCCAAAGTTGCTCGCTTTCTTCCACATAGTTTCAAGCATTGAGCTGGGGGCTGGACCCACAAGGTCCTTTCCAGCTGGGACATTCTATGATTCTGATCCAACAGTTGACCAACTCTAATTTTCCCATATATAGGACATGTAATATTAGTAGATTAGTAAATTCAAACAGGGCAGAAAAATAATATGCAAAGTAAGTACAAAGGTTTTGAATTTAAGTATAATTGCTTTTTCTAAAATTGTATATAATTTGTTATATTTCTCAGGTTGACAAAAATGCAGAGTTAGTGGCCCAATGGTACTATTGCACTCTGAGTCAAGAAAAATTAAGCAGGCCCATAGTAGCTTGTGAACTTGGCAGGTAAGATTACACTTTAAATTCTTTTTCAGGCAAAGTATCACATGTTTGAATAAATTTTAATTAGAAAGTTAACCTGTTTTTCTGGTTATATATTTTCTGCTATAGGCTTTACAACAAAGATGCAGTTATTGAATTTTTGTTGGATAAATCTTCTGATAAAGTCCTTGTGGAGGCTGCATCCCATATCAAGAGTATTAAGGTACATTAACATGTTTATAATATGTTCTAAGGATTAGCATATGCAAGTTAAGCAGAGATCCACAAAAGTTCTCTTTATTTTCTTGACATAAACTTCATTGATATTAATAAAACTCTAAAGCACCTAATTTCTGTAGTATGTTTTTTTAAAACAGCATACATCAGATGCATTCTCTTCTACGTAACAAATGGCAATATCTTTTTTGCTTCTGTGATATATTTTATATATATGCTGTTAGACTGCTTCCTTTTGCCCCCATTGCTTGACTTTACCTCCTTTTTTCAGAATGCTTCTTATGCCTAAACAATCTCACTCTTCTTCCTATAAAAACTACTTTTTATCCTTCCCTAATGTTTTTTTTTCCAGAATTAGACCCTTTTTATCCTTATAAAGATCCATAAATGTTGTTTAACCTAATCAAGGAAAGATGTTTTTATCACCAGAAACTGCCTATCTCCCAACAGACATTATTTTAACCTTCAAACTCAGTCTGAAGTCAGGGACAATTCCATAATCGCTTTCTTAACTCCATGAAAGGAGCAGGAGGTGATCCTGAAAGCAGTGCTATGTGTTAGAAATGCTCCAAGCAACCCTGAAGCATAGCTGCATCATCTGGAACATAGAATACTTTCTATGCAGTTTGTTGTCACTGTCTTGCCAGAAACTTTGTTTGCTTGCATCTATACCATGCAATCAAATATATTTCCTTGGAGAGTATTTGCATTTTTCATACACTACTGTGGTCTTCTAATTTGGATGATGCTTCCTTTGTCACAGTTTCAAACTCAAGTTACATAAAATATTGTTATTTGTTCATGTGTTACAGAATGTTGTAGAATTGAATCTTTCAGACAATCCAGCTTGGACTGGTGACAAGGGTAATACAAAAGGGGATAAATATGACGACATCCAAAGTGCACGTTTTATTTGCCCTATAGTTGGATTGGAAATGAATGGAAGGCATCGGTAAGTATTACCAATTTAATTTGGTTATAAATAATATGCTTTGCTACCTTTTTTTTTTTTTAAGTGTGGCCTTGTGTCACAAAATGATTGCTTGCTCTGTTCTATAATCTTTCCAAACTAGTAATTAAAATATAAAATATAATTGAATGTTAAAATTATAGAAACTGTTCAGTAGAAGTAAGTAATATGCATTAATGCAAAAAATTCTAATCCCATGTGACTCCAAGTGTTTGATGTGGTAGTAATAAATAGCTCAGTAAAAATAACAATAGCCCTCTGAAAAACAGTATTCCATGTTGGGCATCATTAGGGAAAGAATAAAAAATAAAACTGTCAATATGACAATGCATTTGTACAAATCTGTGGAAAGATTTGTTCGAATTCTGTGTAGACTCCTGCTTAAAAGGTAGAGACTACCATTTCTGGTGATGACATGTAGTTTTCTTGACAATTGCCTTCTTGTGAGATATTTTTTTGACTTCCCAATCTAGCCTACTGCCCTGAGAATTCCTGCTGGTCTCTGATCCAGCTACTTGCCAAACCAGACCTTTCCTTTTATTTATTCTTTATTGCATTAATATACAAAGAAGGAAGTACAAAGTATAAAACAAAAATAAACACCCTGAACAATAAAGCACACTAGTATATTATAATAACTAAGTAAATGGCTCAGTTTTTAAACCCTGAATTAAGTCTTGCCCACATGGAATCATATTGGCCTTTCCATTAAGTCAATAACCAGTTCAGGAACTGAGAATGAACACATTTCTTAATCCAGGATTTTCAGTCTAGAACCTTAATTTTCATTCTGGAACACAAAGCTGTTTAGCTACATCCCAAGTTCAATAAGTCCAAAGTTCTTCATATATTGAAAAGTTCTCTAATTTGGGTATAAATTAAGCATCACACTAACATCTTTAAATCTTACATCTCTTTTCAAAATCTTATTAATAATCTGAACATTAAGCCAAAACAGGACAACCTTAGGACAAGCCCAAGTCATGTGTATCAAAGCCCTACCAAGTATAGTATGTCTTCAGCATTAAAGGTTGATATCCAACCCTTTTTAAACAGAAGGAGTTAAGAGGAGTCCAATAAACATGAAAAAAGAATATTACGATGACTTCAAGTTATCTTAAGTTCATAAGCATATTTTAGCGTTCTTTAAAACATAAGATTGTTGATTTATTAATCTAAGATATTCCAACTCTTATAAAGAATTTGCAACGTTATTGCAAATTACCAGTATCTATCTCAATAATACTCTTTATTTGTCTGTAGAAGTGAACTGTAAATTTAGATTCTTCCAGGTCACATTTCAATATACAGTGGGGCAAAAAAGTATTTAGTCAGCCACCAATTGTGCAAGTTCTCCCACTTAAAAAGATGAGAGAGGCCTGTAATTTTCATCATAGGTATACCTCAACTATGAGAGACAAAATGAGAAAAAAAATCCAGAAAATCACATTGTCTGATTTTTAAAGAATTTATTTGCAAATCATGGTGGAAAATAAGTATTTGGTCACCTACAAACAAGCAAGAGGTCTGGCTCTCACAGACCTGTAACTACTTCTTTAAGAGGCTCCTCTGTCCTCCACTCGTTACCTGTACTAATGGCACCTGTTTGACCTTGTTATCAGTATAAAAGACACCTGTCCACAACCTCAAACAGTCACACTCCAAACTCCACTATGGCCAAGACCAAAGAGCTGTTGAAGGACACCAGAAACAAAATTGTAGACCTGCACCAGGCTGGGAAGACTGAATCTGCAATAGGCAAGCAGCTTGGTGTGAAGAAATCAACTGTGGGAGCAATAATTAGAAAATGGAAGACATACAAGACCACTGATAATCTCCCTTGATCTGGGGCTCCACGCAAAATCTCACCCTGTGGGGTCAAAATGATCACAAGAATGGTGAGCAAAAATCCCAGAACCACACGGGGGGACCTAGTGAATGACCTGCAGAGAGCTGGGACCAAAGTAACAAAGCCTACCATCAGTAACACACTACGCCGCCAGGGACTCAAATCCTGCAGTGCCAGACGTGTCCCCCTGCTTAAGCCAGTACATGTCCGGGCCCGTCTGAAGTTTGCTAGAGAGCATTTGGATGATCCAGAAGAGGATTGGGAGAATGTCATATGTCAGATGAAATCAAAGTAGAACGTTTTGGTCTAAACTCAACTTGTCGTGTTTGGAGGAGAGAGAATGCTGAGTTGCATCCAAAGAACACCATACCTACTGTGAAGCATGGGAGTGGAAACATCATGCTTTGGGGCTGTTTTTCTGCAAAGGGACCAGGACGACTGATCCGTGTAAAGGAAAGAATGAATGGGGCCATGTATCGTGAGATTTTGAGTGAACACCTCCTTCCATCAGCAAGGGCATTGAAGATGAAATGTGGCTGGGTCTTTCAGCATGACAATGATCCCAAACACACTGCCCGGGCAACGAAGGAGTAGCTTCGTAAGAAGCATTTCAAGGTCCTGGAATGGCCTAGCCACTCTCCAGATCTCAACCCCATGGAAAACCTTTGGAGGGAGTTGAAAGTCCATGTTGCCCAGCGACAGACCCAAAACATCACTGCTCTAGAGGAGATCTGCATGGAGGAATGGGCCAAAATACCAGCAACAGTGTGTGAAAACCTTGTGAAGACTTACAGAAAACGTTTGACCTCTGTCATTGCCAACAAAGGATATATCACAAAGTATTGAGATGAACTTTTGATATTGACCAAAAACTTATTTTCCACCATGATTTGCAAATAAATTCTTTAAAAATCAGACAATGTGATTTTCTGGATTTTTTCCCCCATTTTGTCTCTCATAGTTGAGGTATACCTATGATGAAAATTACAGGCCTCTCTCATCTTTTTAAGTGGGAGAACTTGCACAATTGGTGGCTGACTAAATACTTTTTTGCCCCACTGTACCAAGTAGTTGGTGGGTTTCAGAACCTGCTAACATATCAAGTCCAACCTGAGAAGGCAAAGATGTTTTAATTGAATATACTCCCATTCAGCAGTTCCAAATTCTCTTTGCAATATATCAAATGTTTTGAAAGAATGATTCACAATAAGCTGGTCTAGAGTTTTACTGTTTTTGTCCAAGTATTCCAAGCAAATAACCATTTGGCTACAATATTAAAATGAAGATCATTCTAAAAGTCAGCTTTTCATCCAATAAGTGATCAGATGAAAATTTCTTTTCCCAAATCTTCCAAATCTGTTCTGCAGCTTTTAGTATTGGAAAAGCAACTGATGTTTTGCTAAAAGGACAAACCAAGCTCCTCCTAAGATAGACAGGAGTCAAATTAATAGTTTTTCTAATTTTCTAATTATACACATTTTTGAGGGGGAAAAACCACTTGGCTACCACCAAAATAAAACAAACATGGTGGGTGAGGTAGAAGAAGTAGTCAAAATATAAGCCAGGGCTAAAGTGTAAACATCAGAAAATTAAAATCCTCATGTTTATATGGAAGTCATGGTTTTTAGATAGACAAAACTAGGGGTCTGTTTATCTTATAAAAAATCTCAGTAATTTATCAATCTGTTTAAGGTTCCTAGGAGGAATTAATATCAGGATCCATCTTAGTATTTATATCAGTCTAGAAGTAATACTAATTTCAACATTTATTCTTTCTTGTAATTTCATTGGAATTTTCAACCACCTGTTTATTAATCTGAGTTAAATAGTTTGATATATTTAAATCAACAAATGAAAATATTTTCCTAGGAATAATTGTATCAGGATATTTAAGAAAATTCATACAAAAAAATACAGTGACAAAAAATACCTTAGGTCCATCTGGAAGTATATTATACTTATTGCAGTTAATTGAATAACATGATAATTTACCAACCTGTTTTATAATAGCAACAGATTTGGGAAATAAGTCCAGTTTTCTAAGACCAAATTAAATATAAGAGTGGACTGAAGACTTCCTTAACAAAATCCACAAAACATCTTAATGGATGAAGACATTATTCCAATTATAAAAATCTCTCTGAGGGATTAAAATACTCATATTTTAAGGCAATTAATATTAATATTCATTTTTATCAAAACATTACAAAAATGTAACTGCACCCTATCACAAACTTTTTATATCTAATCAGGCTATCATTGACTGTATTTCTCTGGTTGTATTTCTAAAATATCCATTGGCAATCTGAAGCTTGTTGCCCTGTTATAAAACTACATTGCACAGGATGAATGATTAATAGTAGTATAGCTTGCCAAACTTGCTATCAATGTTTGAGCTTCCATCTTCACTGAAATTGGCAGTAGCTTGCACACTTTGCCAAATTCTTATCTGGCTTCAGTATTACTGTTACATAAGCTTTTTAAAAAGAAGAGGCTAAATATTTATTAGTTTTTCTAAAATCAGCTAAGGTCAACTGAGTGCTATTTTGAAATGGAGATTTGCATCTCAAAAAGAGTACTGTATAGCGGGAAAAGATGCAGGAAAGAGCAACTAGAATGTTCAAGGGACTTCGAGCAGTTTTCTCATGAGAAAATATTTGGATAGCTTTGGAAAAAGGCCAGAGGAAGGACTTAATAGAGGTACAGTATAAAAGGTTACCCATGAAGTGGAGACTGTCGTTATGGAGAGGTTCTTCTGTAAAATACTAGAACTCAGCCCAGGGGTACAAAACTCCCTCATTCCAAACTCTGTGCCTCGATGTGCCATGCAAAGCCTTGAGCCAACAAATTATAATACCCCTGGCGCAGGGCAAATAAAAATAGTTCATACAGCATAGAGTTGAACTTCTTACAATTACAAGATATAATAACTGCCACCTATATGGAGAGTTCTTTAAAGAAGCACCAGAGAACTTCCTGAAGCAATGGTCCATTAATGTTTTCTAGTTTTGATGGTTATGTTTCCATTATCAGAAAGCACATGCCTCCAAATAGCTGTAGCTGGGGAATACAAAAGCGATGCTATTGCCATCATATTGTATTTATGGGTTTTGCAGAGACTTCTGGTAGGCCACTGTGGTCACAGAATACTGTACTAGATAGGCTTGGGTCTGACCAACACAATCAGTCTTAAAATGGTCCACTTCCTCAGGACTGTAGGCTCAGGTTCTTCCCAGGTAACCAATCTAGGCCTTTCCTCAGCCATCTCAACACGACCTGGAAAGCTGATTCCAGCTTAGAGAAAATGTAACTGACTTAATCCAACAGAAGCCTGGAATAGTTCTCACAGCAGCCCTCCAGATTATCTTCTAACCTATTGCTCTCTAAGAAGGATTGGGTTACCTTAAACAGGGCCACTGGATGGCAATCCATGGATACAATAGAACGGGGGGGAAAAATGCCTTGCTACTCTTATTACCATGGAGAAATTCTTAATAAAAGCTGTTTGGTCAGATTTGCTCCCCATCTTTCTCCAGTGGCACTCTAGCTGTTTTTTCTACTGTTTCATCTTGAATATCTCTGAAAACCAGGGGCCCTTTGGGGTCTGTGTGGAGAGAAAGGCCATGCAGGCTCAATCCAGTCCAAGGCTGTTGCAATCCTATCATTCCAGTTGGTCACTAAAGCCTCAGTCAGACTTTGCTCCAGATCCTGAGGAATTTCCCCAGATGCCTCTGAAATCCAGTGGGGTCAATCAGATGCCTGGAATGGAACGATCAGATGGGTCCTAACTCTCTGCAGTGGGTACCTAGTATGGAGAACTCCAAAAGCAATCAAAGAGGGATCTCGACAAGGGACAAATGATAACATTCTCCTAGTCCAGATCACTTCGCTACTTCCCCAAGAAAAAGAACAAGATCCACATGTGACCCCCTCTATGCATTGGATTCTTGATGATTTGAGACAAGTCCATGGTGGCCATGAACTCCAGAGCCACCTCAGCCCAAGGAATACAAGTTGAAGTCTCTGAATACCATAAGTCTGGGAAACTCCACCAAAAATTTAGCCATGGCATCAAGCACCTCAGTCAGGGAAGCTGCTATGCCACAGGGAAGCCAATACAGTAACAGCAATCTGTTTCCTAGAGCCCAGCTTCATTAACAGGGTCTCACATCTGATTATCTGTGTGGAATAGTCTCTTTGAAAGCCACAGGAGTCTCCCAGATGACAATAGTCAGTCCCCTACCTCTGCCCTGGAGTCATTGTTGATGCCACACATGAAACCCAGTTGGGAACATTTCTAAGAGCGGATCCCTCCCCTCTGCACCCCACCAAGTCTCAGTAATACATGGCAGGTCAACTCTCTGATCAATAATAAGTACCTGGATGATGGGCGCCTTATTACAAGCTGACCTGACATTAAGCAACAACAGTCTGAAACCAGGACCACTGAAGATCCCATGACCAGGTATAGGCATTGAGCACAGGGGGCTGTAAGGCAGACACAGAATATGCCTACACCAAGAATGGTCCACCCCATCTCCCACCATATCTCCCTCTGCTCATGGCCAGGAGGATGTTACTGCCAGCTCCTTCCCCCATCAAACCAAGATCCCCAAACCCATCCATCTCCCAACTAGTTTGCCAGAATCCTTTGGCCCACTTCTGTTTCTGCACTCAGTGGTACCTCAACTCCAGTCAAGCCAGCTGCCCCCCACCAAAAGTACCACAACATATGCACACACCACTCTCCAATTCCATACCTGGTCTCACCAGGACTAATCAGGAGCATAAAAACAGCCTTCTCAATATCAGACTACAGACTGGGGTGATTTGAGAGGGCCACAAACGCCCCCTTCCATCTCTTAGCCAGAGAGAAAACAAAAGCCCTCCATCTCTGTTGTCTCCAATCCAGAAAGAACATCCACCATGATATTTCCAAAAATGGATTGAAAGTCCTAATTCTCTCAGGTGCAGCTTACTCTAATGTACACATCATAAAACACTGTCAGTGGTTGAAACAGGTAGCCAGTTGTTCACTTGCTTGTGGTCCTGATAACACCTGAGGGAGGCAAGATAGCTGTTGCCAAGGTTGATGGACTCCATTGCAGGCACAGGACTCAGGCCAGTGCTCAGCTCAGGTACTGCCTGATCCCACTCTCACTGCTGCTTCTTAGCAGCACCCAATCACTTTTTACTTTGGCAGATGGAGGCCAGTGTATCTAGATTGCCACCATTATCATTGCCAAGCAGTAACAGCTGCTGTCTGTCACCACTGCCAAACAATTGCTGCTACCACTGAGCAAGCACTCACCATTGCCCCCATCTTCTAGCAGCTGATCCAGGCAAGCATGTGCCACCACTCCACAACTGACTGGTGACACTGCTGTTGATGCCACCAAATAGCTGACCTCACACTGGTCAGTCAGATCTGTCTCTAACATATCAAGGTCTTCTCTGGCTCCTGGACCATTTTAAATGGTATCAGAAGCACCTGGAAGCCTACTCCCCACAGTGCTACTCCTTACCAACTATTTTGAAGGCTCTGATTATTCAAGCCTTCACCACTACTGGTGACAAAATCATTAACAGCTGCCCATAGATCCAGCGGTATCAGAAGATCTTCCTGTCCTCCCCAGCCATCACCATCTGCTGACTCTCCCAAACATATTTATGCATTTGAACTGTGGTGCCACAAACTATTATCTTGCTTCAGCACTATCACACACCCCTCCCCAAAAACGGGCAATATCTTGGAGGATCTCCATATCTCAAGAGATTTAGATGTTCATGTGTTAAACAGTTCACATGGGAGATCTTGAGGGTAAGATTGCTGAAATCTTACAAGATTTAATGCACCTTAAAAAGTCCAATTATGTTACAGTATTTACTTCATTGCATTGGTTCCTGGCACCTGAAACTTTTCCCACTCCTGCTATACAAGATTCCTTGGCTAAGAAGCTTTTGATTACATTGGCTAGTAAATCAATATTCAATATTCAGTATTAATATTTTAAGCAAATGAGGAAAGGCTCTTTTTAAAAAAAATCCACTTGGATGTTTAGTCTAAAGATGCTTTATTTTATGTCCCTTAAATTCAGTTTTATTTATTTCCTAGTCAACGTGCAAGGTTGCAGCCTAAACTAGATGGGGCCAAAGGGTCTGTTCATGTTCTTATTTAGCATGGCAGTGCTTCCCCCCCCGCCCCCCAGCTCTGAGCAGGTTAGAATTATTGATACTGTGGTTTGAGGGGTGGAGAAAAAGCACACTGGGCCTGTCTGAAGCCCGCATACAAGCATATTTACTCAGACAGATTTATTGCCCAGTGTGTCACAGCAGTGAAGAGCACATTTGCAATACCTTATGACAGGGGTTTTCAAGTTTTTATTGGATTAATTTTTTAAATTAACAATTTCTATTAAAAAAAATTCTGGAACTGCTGGTCAAGGAGCAAAGCTCTAGTAATAGAAAATTGGCTGTGCTTTAGTGAACTCCCCCCCCCCCTTCCTCCACCACCACCTTTTTCGTCCTTAGTCCCTCATGAATCCCATGGAGCATAGTTTAAAAAACCCGGAGTGACTTCAGGGCAAGTGCAGACAATTTATTATCAATAGTCCTAATTATACAATTGTGTGTTACAATGAAGAAGAGTAATGTGGATACAAAATATAAGCCCCAAACAAGATAGGGCAGTATATATGCACGCTGACGGTGATTTTACATTTGTTTCCTTCATGCATCTTTCTATTCTCACAAACTTGAGAAACTGCCCAGTTCCCAATTTCTTTTGAATACACTTTTTCAGAAATAAATGTACGCGGCAGTATAACTGCCATTCTCACTCGTTTCACTGTTAATTCCTGGAAAATGCTGTCATGCTTGGCTCCTCCTTATTTCATTCAGATCCTAGTAACACCTCTTTTCCTTTCACTGTGAGCCAAACATAACATATGATTATATAGTCATTAGTAAGTATTTACAGTAGATTGTTTACACCAGCCTTGGAACTTGCTGCTGTACAATTATCTCTCAGTGTATTCAATAGGACTTTTTTCCAAATACATATGCATAATTACCAAAGTCGTTAAAAAGAAAGAAATCAAACCTATTTATGACAGTTTGTGAATCTCATCCAAGAATGGCTTATAGGGCTTAGGTTTGAAAAGTCTGGGTATGTGTATAAGCCGATATTTTAAGAGTCAGTGAGGAAAATGTCAAATCTAAGAAACATCCATGTTGGTGAAAGTAAATAGGTATTGGTGTTTATTTGTTTACTGAAATGGAATAGCAAATGTTGCAGTCTTGCAATGTTTTCTTCTTAAAATGTTGTTATTACCCACATATATTAACTACACAGAGGTGTTTTGGGAATACAGCTGGTCAGTTGGCAGTTTTGTCAAAAACATACAAAATGTTTTTCTGAATACAAATTGAAAGTAAAAGTTTCCTAGTTGATCATGAACCAAAATCTGTATTTTTCAAAAGCAATTAGTTGATTAGGCTAATTGAAAATGTTAAAAAAAGTAGTGTTGCATATTTGATTTCCCAGAAACTCTTCATCTGGTAAGATGGTGTGGGTTAGTGTTAGCATTATTTAAGTTATGCCTGCCCCATTGTTACAATCTCAAATGGAATGTGGGAGTAATATTCCTTTGTTCTCTCTTTCCAGTAAGCTTTGTGGGAATCTTTGCTGCAACAGGATATGACTTCCCTTCCCATCTGCAGATTGCAGCTAATCAGAGATTTGCTTAGAATATCTGGCCTTGCAACAAGATTTAATTCCTAAAAGGGCTTGTGCAACATTGCAGCTAGAATGCCTTTGAAACAAATGGTGTATTAGTTAAAAATTAGCCTCCATCACATTACTTATGGTGTAATCCCATACATGTTTACTCAGAAATAAGTACGCATAAATTCCATGGGGTCTCGTTACCAGCTTAAAATTGTATTTCTAGCCAGAGTTGCTTTAGCTGGATTAAGACCTATGTGTTGAATCTACTAAATGTCTTTTCCTTTGGTTTTGTCAGCTTTTGCTTCCTGCGAAACTGTGGGTGTGTGTTTTCTGAACGTGCTCTCAAAGAAGTTAAAACTGAAACTTGTCACAAGGTATGTTTCCCTCCCCCTGCCCCCAATTGTTCCTTGTCTCACACACACTGCACACTCTTCTAGGGTAACTTTGTCCTGTGTTCCTTTATCTTAAATCCTGTTGACTTTAACAAAGCTTGAATATTGCCTAATTAGATTGCAGCTGTGAGTTGGGGAAATACTTATCCTCACTGCTTGTTCTGATTTTGGATGCATGTGGCTGTTGAATAAAAGACATTAGTTGTTTATTCAATAGGAATCTTTGTCTTTTTTCTTGGCAGCAAAGTGAAATTCATTCAGGTGCAAAGCTTTTTACTTTTGGCCAAATTGACATCTGTGTCTAGAACTAGGATTTTGTATTCTTGTTGTTTCAGTTTCATTTACGTGGCCCTACTCTTTAAAGAACTCTACTGACAAAATTGCTCTGTTCTTCATTCCAAAGTTCCAGTATTCCCCCAAATCTAGATATTTTCTTCTTGGTAATATATATGGTTGCTGTAGATCTCTTGTCACTTGGATTCTACAACTCTTTGAACCATTCTAGCTCCTCCATATAGAGTCCCCTTTTGTATCCCACATCCTCCATTTCCCAAGCATACCTCTTAGAAATCTTTCCAGCAGCTGAAGAAACTGTATATTTATCAAACAGTAATATTTGGGACTTCATTTGTCTCAGGAAACCCAATGAATAACCTTGCAATATGGACAGCTTTGGCTCTTCATAGTTCTTAATTATTCATAGTAAGACAAACCCTGTGATTGTCCACATCAAAATGAAAAGAGCATTGAACAGTGCAGTTTTCAAATTTGTTTCCTTCTTACTACTGCAGTAAATTCAGCTTTGACATGGTGATGCTTCTTGGGCTTGGAATATAAATGTCATTAGAAGATGATCTATTAATATTTCGAGTTTTGTTTATTGTACTGATTTTCTTTAGGGGTGGTTGTTCTAACCATGGTAGTTCTCATCTTTATTTCTGGTGATCCTTCACAAAACAAGCTTTGCAGTTGAACTCTTTGCTGAGGCCACTTGATTATTAGGTGATTAGGAGAAAGGAATCAGAGTTACAGAGATTGTTGAAATAATTACTGTGCTATGAGCTCAAAATATTTCTTGGTAATATAGATTTTGAATGTTCCTTGTATATCATTAAATGTATTTGGAATTATTGTTTTACATGATGTTGAAGTTTGGCTTTCTTTTCAAATTCTTTTCAATGCCTATATTTTAAATGAAAATTAGATTTGACAGAGTCTGGTTTAATGCACATGCATATCTAGGCTCAAGGGTTGTGGAAGAAATGCTAAAAATAAATATGTGTACAATATATGTGTATAAAATTATTGAGCTCTGCAATTCCTTTAGTTGCCTTTCATGCAATGTTATCAGTCTAGTGCTTCCTGGCCCTTGATTAAGTAATTTATTGAGGGCCTTTTTCAGTATTCTCTCTTCCTGAGATGAGGCAGATAGCCAAAAGAGAAAGGCCTTGTCTGAAATTGTGGGTCTCCCTCCTGAGACATGTCCTAATACATGAGTGGGCAACTTCTTCATACCCAGGAAGTGCTTCAATGGGCATGCTAATGGACATGTCTTCCAAAACTTTCAGTCAATTATTTTCCCTGGAAAAAATGGGAAAGGAGATGATGGGTGGGTGGATGGATGGATGGATGGATGGATGGATGGATGGATGGATGGATGGATGGATGGATGGAAGGAATTCTTAACAGGAACGACCGACCCTGCAGCAAAGGGGAATGCAACTCCTGTAACCTTGAGGAACATACCACACTTCGTGTGACATACCAAATATTATACTTCTACAGTGAGCAAGGGCAGGTTTTGTTTTGCTGGGGGATTTTAGAGATCAAATGCACATCTTAAGCATTTGCATGGCTTTTGGCACCCATTTTCCACTGTAAGCCCCCAAACTCCCAAAAAGTGAAAAGGAGAAAAAAGCCAAAGATATTGGTTTTACATGTTCTGGGGAAAGAACTCTTGGGGCCATCAAAGGGATGCTGGCAGGCTATACATAGCCCTTGGCCTACGTTTTTGCACCCACAACTGTAGCACTTGGATGCAAGTCATTCTTGTACTTGCAAGTCATTCTTGTACTTGTATTGATGATTGCAACTGTGGAGTAAGTATATAGTGCATATGAAGTAAAAGCCATTCATTTTTTTCCTCTCTTCTCTCCCCCTCCTCCCCCGTTTTCTTATTGCCCTAATAACAAGCTCCCTTGAACAGGAGCTGTATAGATTCTTTCATGGTCTCTCCTGCAAGAACTATTGAAAGAGCCGTCTCTTTAACCACTTGCCTTGGACATATGCAAGGAGGTATGCGCAAAAGGGATGGTCTGCCCAGGCTGCTCTTGCTTTCTCATTTGGAAGAGAAAAGGGTTAACAACTACTTTGATTGCACTCCCTCGGGGAGAAAAGAAATGATTAAATATAGTATGTGTGGTTGTTGGTTTGGATTAGGGCAGTTGTGCAGGGGCCGGATTTGAAACATCTGGATGCCAGTGTTTTTGGTTTGTAGCATTTCTGAATTGTTACAGTTTGTATTACAGTTGATTGCATAATAAACTGATTGTGGACCCCAGTCAAAACTTTATTTCAGAGAGGATCATTGTGATAGATAAAATCTATATGGTAGTAGATCTTTAAATTAAAAAGTTTTTATCTAGCCTCAGAGGCTCTCAAGCAGCTTACAAAAGGATCTTTCATTAAAATTAATCAAATCTAATACAGAAACAACCAACAGCCATCCATTCATGATCTGTCCCTGGGGGTGGTTAGGGCCCTGACGACGCTCCCTGAGTTATTTGCCAATTCTCCATCTTTCTTGGAATGTATTTATTATTAAGATTGTTTTTATATTGTATTTAATTGATTTTATCTCTGCTGTAAACCACCCAGAGTCCTTTCAGCGAGATGGGCGGTGACAAATTTGATAAATAAATAAATACATTTAAAAAAATAAAATTCAGGCAGAAGGTCCTGCCCTCCCCCTTTTTGTCTTCTTTTTTTCCCCTTATTCTTCCTTCTTTTCATTAAAGTTGAATATATTAACATATAGAATAAAACACATTGTGCATGATGCAGAAATAAAAGAATAGACAGTACTCTCAGAAGCATCATCTATTTTATAATAATTTAGAAATATTTTTCTATATTCTTTTCCGTATATCTTTCCAAGAAAGAGAAATGCAAAGATTATGGTAATAAAACAGGTCTGTTGCCATCAATATGTGAAATAAAAGGCTACCAGGTGACTTCAAAATAGCCCTGATAAGCGTTAATGCATTCCGCCCCCCCCCCCTTTCAGGGATTCCTTAGTTGTGTTCCCTCACTCTTGATCTTTCCAGGCATCTCCCTTCAGCTTCCTCATGCTTGGCAGCAGAGTATGCTGAGAATTAAGGAAATGAGCTGAGGAGCTAGAACAGCTTGGCACCTGGCAACTTGGCAGTTTCTCTTCTAAAGAAAAACAATATATAAATTAAAGCTTTCTTTTTCTTCTGTGTCAGTTCATCCATGGATTTGGTGCCCCTCTGAAAATTAGGTATGTCCACAGTAGGCAGGGGAACGACTGGCTAATTCATCTTCTTTCTGGATTTTATTAAATAAAATACTAAGTCATTCTGGGAGTCTTGTCTTCTTCCAGATATATCTGTGTTTTCAGTAAATGTGGGAGAGATTATCCAAACATTACTGAATTCCAGGAAATATGCAGGACATGCTGTCTTCTGCTGTAAACTTCCTGGTGCTTGTTTACATTTTCATATATCCTTTCATTTTACAAAATCTTGCAGTACTATTACCTGAAAGGCAGTATGATCATTTTTTCCAATATATTCTCACAAACTGGGAGTTCAAATCGTTCATTTGAAATGATAATTTTCACATAAAAAACTATTTTAGAACAAACTGAAGGAATAGCACAGTAAAAGCTTCCTAAATAGCAGAAATGATACTCCCATTTTGCAGAGTTTAAATAAGGTTAAAATGATTGGACAAGAGAATTATGTCCACCGACTTGAGCTTCTTGGGAAAAAAATCTAGATATTAAATCTTTTATGTAGGTTTATGTTCAGACAAGGACATATAAAAACTCTTAAAACAGATCTCAAATTGTTTAGCAGTTTAGTCACTAAGAGATTCCTGCAAACCAGTTGTGTTATTGTGAGCAAATATGTGTTGATTCATTCCTAACTCTCTAAAGTAAAGATTTTCCCTTAACTGAGATGCTGCCTGAGGAACACAGCAGCATATAAATGAGTATTCAGTCCATCTGAAGTATTTGAAGGGACTGTGATTGTAGCAATTTTTCCCACAACCCTGTAATGTAGGCTTGCATATTGCATTAATTGTGAGTGAGGGATGATAAGATAAGGTGGAGCAAACAAAAGCTTTCCTATCTCCCTGTTTCTTTGTGGCTCTTGAGTGTAGTGTCACAAAGGCAAAAGCTGATAAGGCAAAGCAAAAGAAGACATATCACAGAGTTAACAGTGATAAAGCTCCTGCAGAGTGCTGGGCTGTTATCAGTTGAGCCTGGGGAAATGTACATTTCTGAAGCTATATAGGGCATTCATTGTCTCTTCATAGATACTTTCACGTCAAGCACTTGCAGACCTTTGAGCCAAAATATTTTCAAATGTATATTTGCCGTGTGAATTGGAGCCAGTCTTGTCTCAAGTAAGTCAGCAATGCTTAATTGGCAGTAGGTTTACTGTAAATTATTTTAAAATAAGAAATGTTAATCTAAGAAACTTACATTCTTCTTTCAGATATAAAACAGTATACTGTTAATAATAATTCATAATGTAATTATGATCTTCAGATAGAAATTCAGAGATGGGCCTTTTTAAAATCAATTGTGTAGTTCAGCACAGTTGTCTCACACTCCTGCACCTTTCAAAAAAATCAGACACCTGAAGACAAAGTCCTGATTTACACATCACAATAAGCCATGTATATTTCAGCATGGCTTATTGAGTAAATTACAATGGTGGGTTTCACAAAACACACTAACCAATGGTTTGCAATGTGCAGGGCATAAACATATGTGTAATATCCCCTAGCCCAAGTTGAATGTCCTTATTTTCACAAAATTGTTTTGCGGCTTTATCCTTTATTTGAGCAGGGGGAGTAGAGGTAGTCCTCGACTTACAACCACAGTTGGGACTGGAATTTCTGTTGCTAAGCGATGCAATCATAAAACAAGATGTCACGTGACTGCATCACTTAGTGACTGCAATCCTGGCACTCCCCATTGCTGTCGTTAACCAAGAATCATGGGTCATTAAGCCATTAAGCAAGTACCCACCCCAATCCAAGCCATACCAGGCTTGGTCCCTCCCAGCCCCAAGCCTCAGAAAGGTAAGGGACTGCCTCCAACTCCCCACCTATCTATCTCCCCCCATCTCTGCCCTTTTGGCTGCCCTGCACCTGCCTTGTAGGGGAGTAAGCAGCCCCATAACCATGCAGCTCTGGAGCTGCTTGCCACGCCCTGGGAAGCCACAGCTAACCCAGTCCAGTCCCAGCCCTTGCCACCCAGCACTCAAAGACCCCTGCTGCCCTGCGCTCCACCACCTCAGGTGACCTTCACCGTCTTCTTGCTGCTGCTGAGGTATGCCCTGCTTGGCTGCTGGGCCGGGTTTGGCTGGGTTTCGCACTGCGAAAAAAAAAGCCAAAAGCAGTCCCCCTGCAAAGAGCTCCTGGGCGGGGCAGGGCTTCATGCTGCGAGGAAAATAAGAAAGCCAAAAGCAGCCCCTGAGCTGCGGCACGCCAAAAAGCCCCTTTGCCTTTGGGTTTTTTTCAGGGGCATGAAGGTCCGCCCCACTCAGGAGCTCTTTGCAGAGGGGCTGCTTTTGGCCTTTTTTCTTTTGTAGCGGGAAGCCCAGCCCCAGCCTGGCCCAGCAGCCTCATCAGCAGCGGGAGCAAGAAGACAGTGAAGGTCACCTGGGGCAGTGGAGCACAGGTCAGCAAGGGGGCAAAAGGGCATAGATGGGGGAGGAGATAGGTGGGTGGGGGGAAGTTAAAGCATTCCTGTGGTCGTAAGTGTGGGCAGGTTGCCAAGCGCCCAAATTTTTGTCACATGACCGTGGGGGTGCTGCAACAGCCATAACTTCAGGCACGGGTCATAAATCCCTTTGTTCAGTGCTGTCGTAACTTCAAACGGTTGCTGAATGAATGGTCATAAGTCAAGGACAACCTGTATTTCCAAGTTGGCCTTGCAAAGAATGGGCTTGCTTTGGTTCAGAGGAATGCAGACAGAGGTGTCAAATGCACACATTAATATATCAAAATACCTGTAATTTCTTCGGTTTCTTTTGCTCTGTTAAGATGAAAACAAACCACTAGTTATCTACAAAAGTATGACTGCTGACATATTTGTAAGACAAATGGGTCCTAAAGGAGTTGGTTGCTATGTTTCTGATAATTAATGTTTGTTTTTTATTTAAAGCAGCAATTAGCTCTTTCCCCCAAGTGTGCTGTCTCTTAAATCTTTATGGACATATACTCAGCCCAATCTGAACTTGTTAAGAGGAAAAAAAAAAAAAAACCCTCACAGAAATGAAGCATATACACACTTAAGAGATACTTCATTTCTTGGGTAATGATATGTAATATTTATATGCTGCATCTCCAACCTCTTTAGTCTCAATTTTAAATTGAACTTTATTTTAAAATTATGCATCCTTTAGAATATAGTTAGACATTGACTTTACTTACTGACAGCTACGTTTGTTTATTGTGACTATAGTTCAAAGCTGCACTAAAAGACTCCAGTACTTGGGACACTAGAGGATTATTAAGCACTCTTGCTTTATTTATCACCTCTAGGCACACTGATGAGGATTTGGACTAAAGTTCATTGTTGTAATAACTCAGTTTAGTACTGTTCTGGCACATATGTATTAAGTTGTTTGACTCAGCTTGTATTGTTTGCCTCTGGTCTCCATTTTGTACTTTTTTGATCATATCTGTTGAATCAGATCATTGTTCCATGTGCCCCCATTGCCCCAACCATACAACTGTTGCTTAGTTGACACCAACTGGGGCCTCAAGCAGCAGTTTTCCAGCCCTGCCCGGTGATTTGGAGAGTAAATCAGTCTTGACTGCCTCATGGCTATTATGCCACAGAAAAGAGACAAATTGCAATTTTGTTGATCCCGTGAGATATTTCAGGAGCTTCTGGTGCCATCAACTGTGCGATCCCTCTGAATTGTCTCCATGAAGTAGAGCTTGGAGGTGCTGCCCTACTTTGATTCCAACCCTAATTGCAGGGATGGTTTCAGACTATTAGTTGTGCCTCTTCATCCTGCCACAGTGTGCTATTTAATGCTCTTTAATGTCCACGTGAAGCAGCTGGGGGTGGTCTTCATTATGTTGATGACATCCAGTTCTAATTTACCATATAATCTGAATCATTTGAAGCTATCCGTGCACTGCCCATGCACTGAACTATTAACTGGGTGCGATAATTAGTTAGATGGGGGCTAATAAATTAAGAATGAATTCTGCCACATAGCAGCCTGTGTGTTTACCGACTCTCACTGTGGGAAGCATATAACACTGATTCTGCAGGCCCTCCACTGGCTACCCGTTGGCTTCCGTGGACAGGAAACAGACTCCACAAGTTTTACTGAAACTCTGGGTTACCAGATAGAGTTACGACAGAGCCTGTTTCAAGTTCCTAACGTCTTCTTCCTGTCCCAGGCTGATTCTCTACAATTGCAAAATGTTCGTTTTGACTTACAAATCTCTTTATGGCTTGGTACCCCAACCAGCATCAGCCTGGCCTGTTAGAACATCCAAGGGGAGACTACTTATAGTCCCACATTGTTTGGGGAGGCTGAAGCGAGAAGGTGCTGCTTTTATGTGACAGTGCTGGGGCTTTGGAACAGACTCCTGGCAGAGATCACGTGGACCCCCTCCTTGCTGGCTTTCCAGAAAATGTTAAACACTGTATTATTTCAGAGGGCTTTTTCTTAAGTTTATGCTTGATGCTATCTTGCTTTTTGTTTCTGTTTCTGTTTGTTTCTGTTTTTTTCCTCTTATTTTTATACTTTGTGTTTTATGATATTTATTTTGGGTGTTTCATGTAGTGTTTTGAGCTTTCTGTTCGCTGTGGGTGCAAAACACAGCAACCAGGTTGCTGGGTAGCACCCATGACTAAGCACTTTTTATGCATCAGCTGGAGCAACTGTGCCAGTTTCCAGTTTTATTATTAACACATGAAACCTTTAAAAACCTGGGACTAAAATACCTAGTAGTTTGTTTCCCTCATTATAAAGCTGCATGATCCAGAGAGGTTCTAACAAAAGTCCCATGAATTGCAGAGTGTCAGTCTTGTGGTGGTTTGTGTTGGGTTTTCTTGCAGGTAACATATGTCTTTAGAGTTTTCTCCCTGGTGTTAGAGTGCCTGCTAGTATATGCAGTATACATCTATTGAAGATCATCCTTTTATCCAGGCTTTTCCTGTGTGAATGGTGAAGATTTTTTTTTTCCTCCCGTCAATTAGTATTCCTTCCAGTCCAACAAAATGTTGGAAAAAATTATGTAAAGAGGCTCAGGACTCCGTCTTCCTGCCTATCCCCAGAATAACTCTCTGAAAGCTGAGTGGACCAGTAACTAATCAGGCATGGAGAAAGAAGGTAGCGAAAGAAAGCTCAAGACAGAACTTGTCCGCTTGCTGATATTATTTCTTTTGAAACCATATCTTTGAAATCAGTAGAAAGAGAGAATGAGCCAGATTTGGCTGCAGAGGAAACAGTTCCAGGAAAAAGCTCCCAAGATATCCCTGTGGGAGACGGAGTTGTGCAGCGGTTCACAATGTACCACTCTGTCCTCTCCATACTTCTTTCCTGGTCACATGACCCAGGGTGGAGCTCTGTTTTACCTTTTTGGAAAGAATTCTGAACCCATGTTCTCCATGCTTTTCTTAGCTGATTGATTTATATATATTTCTATTAAATGCTTTAACATGGTTATCTTATTGGTTTTAAACCAAGCTGATTTGGGATATCTTACGGGAAGCAATATAGAAATGTCTCTAATGAATAAATAAACAAGTACAAATAATATCTGCTCATAATTAATATGAGTCTGTTCCTTCCTTGCTCTTCAGATGGTCCATGCATTGCCTCTGTTCAGTTATTTATAAAACATTTTGTCAAGAATTTGGGATGCTATGCTGCCCACCCCTCCCAATGACCAAACCAGAATCTTTGTAACGATGTAAATGAGAAGTGTTGACATGTGAAACATTTCAGGCATGGTGACTGTGACATGCCACTTTTAAGGGTACAGTGACAGATTAATATTACAGTACACAAGCAGCAAAGATGCATTCCTATAGAGATAATAAGATCTATTACAGTACAGATTTTTTTTCCTAAAATAGCTGTTATCAAGGTAGAATGAAACTTCTCACCTCTAGACATGTGTACAGAACAGTGTGCGCTTTTCAAATGTTGCAAAACCTTTGTTGCTATGAATTTTACTTTTTTATATGAACTGGGGACTCATTTAGCAAAGGCAAGATCGTAGTCTGTCCAGCTAGGTTTGCTAGCAGGCAAGGGGAACTAAATCACCTCAGCTTTGCTTTGTCAAATAGAAGTTCTGTGACATCTTTCTCTTCCTGGGAATACAAACTGAAATGTTCTAAACATTCTATTTATGGCAGGGACATGTTCTGTAAACATGACTGGTCTCTTTTTAATCAGAAACGAAATGCCTGTGTAGCAGGAATAGGCAACCCAGTGCCCTATGTATATTTTGGAGGTAAACTTCCATTAAACTTCAGTGCAACATGGACAGTGTGCCTATTGTAATACCAAACTATCTACTGTCAAATAATAGAAATGTTGATATATCACCTATCAGTAATTAATTGCTGCAAGTTGGTTTCTATCAAAGGAACAAGCTATCAGTTGCTCTTTGGGAGAGCCCATCACAAATTTTTAACCTGAATCAACTTACTTTGATTTGAGAAAATGGTAGAAAACTGGATTATTGTACCCATTATGTCCTGCGGGTTAATTGTATCATCTATCCATTCCTCTGCCTTAGTGTATTAAGGATAAATATAGTTGTTGAACTCTAATTTGTGCAGTGGGAGGAGAATTGGTAATCAAGGTTTATCTTGGAAATGTATTGTCATCTTGAAAATAACTAAGCAAAATGTCTAATTTAATTGTTGAACTTCGCCCAGAGATGTTGCTAGGCATACTGAAAGGTACGCGCAATTTTTAAAATACATTTTGCTATTACAGATAGCTACTTTAAAAGCATGGCCATTTGCTTCAGAGGAAGAAAATAAACAGTACCCATCATCCTGATGAATATTTTCCTATTCCTCTAACGTTTCTGTTTGTTTCATTTCCTCTGTTCTAAATTCTTGGTCTTGAAACTAAGCATTGTGCATTCTTTTTCACAGTTTCTCTCAAGAAAGCCTGCATTATATGTATTTTCTTGAAAGCCATATTGATGTCTAAAGCATTGCTGATATTTTATGGTATATTATTATGAAAATTACTTCAAAATTACTGTTGCACATCAGAAGAGTTCTCCATTGCAATATCAGCTTCCAGCCAGTTTCTGTAACATAAATCCAGGGGAGCAATCATTGCCATCCGTTGTTTTTCCAGAAGAAAATCCTTCCAAATTAAATCTACAGTTATGGGTGGCAGGAAATACACATGATTTATATGCTGATACTTAAAGAACAACAACAACAACAACTTTCCTTTTGAAACATCTGTCTGAGGTTTATTTGGGCTCAGTTTCCCACATAAATAATAGAACAAATGACCAATAGTGAAGTTAGAGATTATTTAAAATAAGCACAGCTGCTGAAGAAAATGTTCATAGCTGTGGGAAAATGTTTAATAATTAAAGGCCTTTTGGCTAAGCCAGAGGTCATTGCAGTGGGAGATTTCATTAACTTCTCACTGCTGATTAACTGTTTTGCTGTATGCTAGGCATGGCACTACCCATCTTTCTTGTAATGAGATGTTTTCAAGCTGTGAATGAGCCCCATTGAAAAGATATAACGCTGTGTCCAGCTATAAAAGTGGAATAAGCTTCATTACTGGTACACAGTGTGGAAGGCATTAAGAATTGGTAAATTATTCAGTGTTTGGCAAGGAGGAACATCTACTGAATTGCAAAATGACATCCTTCATTCAAAATAAATAAAGGAATGAAGGAAGAATTTGGTACTATTAAATGTCTTTCTGTCCATTTCAGCCTGGATGTAAAAACAGACATTTCCGCTTCTTAATCTGGTTGATGTTTTAATATCTGTATTGCTTTGAGGAAGAGTTGGTCTAAGTCAGGGGTGGGCAGTGTTGGTGGTTTACTTTCTGCTCATGCAAGATTCATCCATAAAATGAAGGCGCCATCCTCAACAGTAAAGCTCATCATAGTTTAGTCTACATTATAATTAGATTCTTGATTGGTGGTTGTGAAGAAAGAATGTTGAAAGCAATGAAAATGGCTGGTTTATAAGACCATACTTCTGCCCATGAAACTGAGATTTGGGTGTGTCGGGAAAAAGATTAAAGTAAGTTGAATTAAAAAGGGATGGATTACATGGTAAAGCAAGAAGAAATAAGATCAAGAATGAATGGGTGCTGAATAAATGTGGACTGATTATGTATTAAAATCAATGGCCAATATAAAATAAATGTATTTGATTTCTACCCTACCTTTTGTTCAGGAGGACAAGGTGGTCCCATAGTCCTTTTTTCTCTTCATTTTTGCCACAGCAGTACGCCTGTGAGGTAGTTTGGACTAAAAGAAAGTGACTGGTCCAGTGACCATCAGTAGCAGAAGTGGACCAAAACCTGGGCCCTCTCAGTCATAATCCACAGAACATTTTACCATGCTGGCTCATTCTACTTCTTTCCCAAGAAAAAAAAGAAAAAGAAAAAGAAAAAAGGGAAAGAAGAGAATGAGCCAGCATGGTAAAATGTTCTGTGGATTATGACTGAGAGGGCCCAGGTTTTGGTCCACTTCTGCTACTGATGGTCACTGGACCAGTCACTTTCCCTTGGGAAAGAAGTAGGAGTTGGCTGAGAGGAAGCAGAAAACTAAGAAAGTCATGACCCTAAGGAGTTAATGAGATCTTCAAAGAGAGGGAAGTCAGAAGTTTAAAGGCAGTGTATGAAAGAGTATATTGATGTGGTAGAAGATGGAATGGTTTGCAAGGATAATTGTGGAGGATAGTGAATGGTGTTGGTGTAAAGTAGATTTAGTTGGATTTTCTTTCCTTTCTCCAGTCTACTGCCTTTAATTTCCTTTGCTTAATGCTTCTTTTTTTTCCTGTGGTTTCCATACCATTGCTTATTCTGAAAGGGAACAGCATGATGACTATGTATATAAATCAAATCCATCAGAAGCCATTACAATCTCTGGGAAACTACTGAATATTTTGCTCCATTTAAAAACTCAGTGGAGATGGACCCAACCCAACTTTTCTACAATTAAACTAAAGCTTCATTCCAGTCTACTTTCTCTGTTGAAGAATAGAAATTACAGCAGGCATGTATAGGAAGAAGCAGACTTTCAGGTATCTTCTCCATCCTTTCTATTATTTATAGCTTTATGAATCAAATTCCATAAGTTGCATTGTGCTTGGAAATGAACCAAAGTCCAGTTGGGTCAAGTACAAATATAGATAGTTTATCTGACTACCCCTTTTTGTGTTCCTGGTTTCCAAAATCTTTTCAGGGACAGACCCACTCAAGAGCACATTTCACTGGCCTAACTAGATCACACTAGAGCAGGTACATCCACCTTCGGTGTTCCTGGGAGAAGAGAAATACTTTGTTCCACATTGTTAAGATACAAACTAGCATAGTAGAGCCTTACTTAACAGCACCTGTGTACATCTGTATGGCTGAGTCATTTGTTAAGCAAATCAGAGACAAATAACATTAAAGGGTTGAGCTCATCTGCTTCAGAAATCTGCAAAAAAATTTCCTTTACGAGTGTAGTGGTGGTGGTGGTGGGTTGTATAAACCGTGACATAGAGTGTTTTTCATATTGTACCTTCCCCACTTGGAACAAAACAGTTATATGTTGGTTGGTTGAGATTTTGTTGGTCAACAGGAAGCTAGTATCTAATCACACTTGTGGATATATTTTCAGACTTTCTATTTCAATATCTTACAGAGGAATTCAAACAGTAATAATATAAAATATATCTTCATTAATACAGTTTTATTCTCCCTGTAAAACTTGGTGTAAACTTTCAGTTCAAGAGATACAGACTCAAGTGAAATCTGAAGTATTGGTGTATAAAGACTTAGCTCAGCCCCACATATACTTTTATTTTTGTCTTTTCTTAATTTTCTCTTCTGTCTGAATTAAGACTTATGGAACACTGATGATGATGATGATGATGATGATGATTACTACTACTACTACTACTACTACTACTACTATTATTTTCATTTAGCCACCAGGATATGTCATAAAATATAAATGATAGGTTTTTACTTGGTTTTACATGTAACTTTACCAGGTTGGACTGGATGAAAGGACAGTGTCATCCAGTGTCAGAAAATTTTGATTAATACTGTGAATGTGTTTGTTCAGTGGTTTATTAGTTAAATTTACATAAAGTTGCATGTAGAAAAATGATATTAAGAAGGATAAATATAATTACATATGAATTATATTTAAATATGGATTTAGATATGCTTAAAATAGACCCACTGGTGTAAGTGGGACAAGTTAGTCACGACTCATTTAGGTGTAACTAACTTCAGAGTGTGTGGCCTAGACTTAAGTCAGGATGTGAGCCTTTTTAAATACTCCATTTAAAAGAGCAAGCATTCTGTTAGAAAGAGATTTGTCCTCTTAGTGAAAGAGAGTACAGGTAGTCCTCATTTAATGACCACAATTGGGACTGGCAACTCAGCCGTTAAGTGAAGTAGTTGCTAAGTGAACCTGCAACTGTGTTTATGATCTTACTTCAGCTTTGCTTTACAGACCTACGAAGGTCATAAATGCGAGGATTGGTTGTAAAATTACTTTTATATCATCTTTGTAACTGCAAACGCTAAACGAGGCAGTCACTAAACAAGGACTACCTGTAAGTATCTAAGACAATATACACCAATTATGTGTTTCTAACCATTTGTATGGGAGGAAAAAAAACAGGCACAGAGAAGTCAATGCTGGTAAGGAGACTAGATTCAGTACATATTGACTCTTTATGCTATTCAGAATTTTTCTTTTTTAATGCCCTCAGATCCATATACTTATGATGCAGTATCCATCTTTCTAACATACATTTTGAAATGTGGTGTGTCCTTTGTTCTGCTTTGCCCTCCATAAAGGCAAAAGTCCAGATGTTCAAAGCAGGCTATTTTTCCAAATACCAGTGTGCTTCCAAAGGAACTTCAGCTTGCTGGAGTACCTTCGTTCTGTAATACCTCTCTAGGCAATCCATAACAAGTGGATATGTTGCTGACTCAAATTTGTTGGCAAATAAATGAGAAGAGTTAATAATCCATTTTAAGTCTCCAAGACCGTAGATACAAATATCTCTGATGTAATGCCCTGCAAAAGAGAAATTGTACTGTAAATAGATCATTGCAGGCTGGTTACCATTCAGCAAATGAAATATGCTGTAGGAGTTATAGAATAGAATTAGGGGGAGGAGAAGGGAAAGGAATGGCCCTTTGGTTATTACTTTTTACCCTAATTTGCTTTTGATCACAGATATGTCTTTATGTGAAGTGGCCATGTACGCATATGTGTACAAAATGGGGGAATAAGAAGGAAAAATCTATGTGTACAGTCTTGGCTTCCTTTGAAAAAAATTGGGAAGTATAAATATAAATATAGATCAGTATAGAGTGAACAACAAATCAAAGGAAAAAAAAGTATTAGGATTATTCTGTATTACAACTTGTTGAGTTATCGACAAGTAGTCCTTGCTTAACAACTGTTCGTTTAACGATGAACAGTTGTTATGATGGCCTTGGAAAAAGTGCTTTACAACCTATACTTGCACTTACCATTGCACCACCTCCCGCAGTCACATGATCATGATTTGTAACCTTTTTTATGATGGTGGTTAAGCAAATGACCACAGTCATTAAGTGAATTCCAGCAAAAAACGTCCATTGGGGAAACTGGATTTGCTTAATGATGTGATTCACTTAATGACCATCATAAAAATGGTTGTAAAGTTGCGGCCAGACATGTGGTGACTCGCTTAACGGCCACCCCACTTAACAACCAGTTTACCGGTCCCTATTGTCATTAAGCAAGGACTACCTGTAGTCTAGTCTTCCCAGCATTATTTCAGTGGGTTTTTGTGGATTTTATCCATCCTTTCCCATCAGAATGAACAGTCACTGCACATTTTGAGCATCTGGCAGATGACTTCTCAGTGGTTCTTGAACTGGGATTGTGTCATGTTCAATAATTACCTTTGCAGCCATTGTGGGTTTTTCCTTCTTGATTTCTCCACTTGATTGCTCGTATATTTCCTTGCCAAGTTGTGTTTAGTGTAGCACCAGGAGCATCTAAGCAACCAATTTGAAAGCATTGTTATACATGTTTTGCATTTTAAAAAACAGATTTATTTCTTGGATTTATGTATCACCCTTCAATGTTGCTGTTCCCAAGATGACAAACAGTAGCGAGCTTCCCTGTAACATAGATTCTTTCTACATTTGCTTGTTTTTAAATATATGATTATACTGCCTCTTAAGGCAATATCTATTCATTAATCCACCATCTTGTCAATCCTGTAAGTGGGCAGCATAAAAACATTGCTAAATAAAATTAATTCTAGTTTAGCTCAATGAAGTAAATAAGACCATTTATGAAGATGTTATTTTTAAACAAACTATGGGCCATGAAAGCTTTTGCAGTAATAAATGTGTTAGTCTTTAAGGTGCCTTAAGGTTTTTGTTGTGGTTAGCAAAGGGTGTGATCATGCAGTTCCAACATAAAAAGAAAGCTCTGAAAATCTGCAAATACGAGTGTGTTCTTTTTTAAATGAGGTGCACAGTTTGAGGTCCCTAGAAAATTTTTGGTGCTGTCCCCAGAACCCTATCAAGTCATTACAAAATTGCATTTTTCTTATGTGTCAACACAACATTAATATAATATAAAATTTAAATTGCTCTGGTCTCCCCTACATTTTGGAGTGCAGTCCTCAGCACATCAATCAAAACTAGTACAGCCTTTGATCTGGGGAAAAAAAGTACATTCCTATTTTAAAACAAGAACGAAATTGCAAATTCTCATTGCACATTCCATCCAGATGGATTTGATGATGCCTGCCCTTGGGGAAACTGCTTCAGGCCAGAGCTATGGCCTTTATTATAAAAACCAGTGACTTTCTGGGGGCTGTTCTATGGAAGGAAAAAAAAAAGGAAGCTCTAGAGCAGTGTTTCTCAACCTTGGCAACTTTAAGGTGGGTGGACTTCAACTCCCAGAATTCCCCAGCCAGCCATGCTGGCTGGGGAATTCTGGGAGTTGAAGTCCACCCACCTTAAAGTTGCCAAGGTTGAGAAACATTGCTCTAGAGGCAATGCAGATGAATACTGCAAGCTCTCCAATTTCTGTAGTCAGGGTGGTAACCAAATATATTGAGGATTTGAGAGACCGTACCTATGGGAAGACCTCCAGTCCACTTTCCCAAACTCAACTCATTCCCCTTAATCTCAGGCTACAGCACCACATCTGGAACAGGTTCTACCACCCTGAAAGAAATTGTACCATTTAGGCACTGCATGCTTCTGAGTCGCAACTGGTCAGAACTTGTCCAGTCCCAGTCTTTAATTTCTAGAGATGTCAACATGATAGTTACATGTTCCCCCAACCACCAGATGTGGATGAAAGTCAGCGATGATGGGAATATAATATTTGTCAAGAAAAATCTGGAACTTATAACTGCATAGTTGATAGCTATTATATCAGTAACAAAATGGGTTTTATTTTATTTTTAAAGGCTGAAAAACTTTCCTGGGCTTAGGAATCAGGCAGTAAGCTGGAACCCATGTGGTTATGAATTTTGGGTTATTGGTGCTTTATCTTGGCTGTTCTTACAGTATTTCTTGTGCTGTTTTGATGTCATTTTAGTTGTGTTTTAATTTGTTGTTAGCCACCTACACTCGCTACAGTAAGATGGGTAGCCATTCAAATTGAATTAAATAGATAAATAAATAAACCAAGCTTTTGATGTCTTCTGAATTTGTTTTAATTATATAATTTAAATAATCCCTTGGGGTTGAAACAATGTCTTGATCTCACTTTTTTTTAATTGTTGTTTATTTTTTCCCCTTAACTCACAGGTTAAAGAAAAGCTCTCCAATTCATGGTGTATTGAGGGTTTGTTATGTTCTAAATCTGAAAGGCAAACTGAAAATAGATTTTGGAATTTGGTTAATGGTTTCCAATAGATTCTGCTTAGCTTACATATGCAATATTTGTGAACAATGTAGAGTAGACAAGATAATTCTATAATTCTGCTTACCTGGTAAATGGTTCAGGGTAACCCAGTAATGCTCATCTGGACTGTATGTGTCTCTTGACCATTCGAGCAAATCTTTTGCGCGTGCATCAGTCAGTGTAAACTCTACAAATTTTCTTGTGAGTACATAGTAGGCAGTCCCAAAATATATAGTCAAATTATGGGGTGGTTCACTTTTCACTTTATTAGTTGGATAGACGTATGATTTTCCTGAATGTACCAATTCTTGGTAACTGAAAATTGTTCTGCGTCTCATATGAGGTGGTTGAACAATTCCTGGAGTTATATTTTTACCATTCCATTTGCTTTTAATATACTGTATAAGTTCCTTGTTAGTTTTGATGGGATAATCTTGGCCACATAGATTAATAACATAATTCCACTGTTTTTTTAAATGGATCAAATCCTTCATGCAATTGATATCTGCTTGCAGTCTAGAAAATCCTGCATAGACAACTTTTTCTATCTTCGAAGCAATAAAAATGTTTTCAAAGCAGTTGACCAAGGTTTGCACAGCTTGCTTAAAATCCTCTGATGATTTCTCATCAATATGTATACAGTAAACATTCTGAGGCACGTAAATGGCTCTGAGTAGTTTTATAAACATGTCCAGTTCCTTGTGAATGGTGATGATGTAGGCCAAGGAAAAGTTCCTTTCTTCTTCTGACAGTGGTCTTGTAATGAAGTGGAGTTTCTTCTGCAATGTGGAACAGTTGCACGGTGTTTGTACGCAAGTGGACATTTCTTTTCCCCCTAGAGCCTTCTGGCATAACTGGCCGATTTGAGAAGCAACTTCTTTCCCATCAAAGAAGGCTGAGCAAAGTTCATCTGGATAAAAGCCACACTCTTTGGGGATGAGTTTTTCCTCTCTGTCATTCTTGAAGATTGTATTCCGTAGATAGAAAACACCAAAGATGAAGATGCAAACCACAATACACACTAAAAACCCTGATTTTGCTGCCTCAAGTAGGTTCATCTTTGGCATTCCAGATGTTTCCTGGAACTCCAAATGTTCTCTGGAGTTTTCGTCTGGCCACAGATCAGTGAAACGGTTCTACCTAGGCAAGGTTAGAAAAAATAGCATTTAAATTCTTTAATTTAAATGAAATTCAGTCTGATGCTTCATCCATTTCACTTGAAAGAAAAAAAAATACTTCAGTGCTGCTAAAGTCTTATTTTACAAATGCAGGTGTTCTAGAAGGCTGGCTTAACTCTGCTTTAAGAATTGATTTTTTTTTTTTTTTTTACCTTTTGTGGTTTTGATTATGGAACATTTCTTTCTCTCTGTTTCACCAACATGTATAGAGATAAACTGTTCTTTTCATGTAGCTAGCTGATAATCTTTTGGATTAGATGGAAATCTTGTTATTGATTTCAAAAATACATTTTAAGCATAACCAGTACAGTCTGTTTTTTACTGATGATTTTTGGGGGGGGGGGATGGCAGAAATGATCAAAGTTCTTATCACCATCACTTTAATGAAATCTAAAACATGAGCTATTTTGTTTTTCCTTGAATTGCCTGAATTAGTATTATGTTTTCAAACGCATGGTATAAAAATGAAAGGAAGTACTCTTGAACACAGTTCATATTTATTCTGCTTGGAAGAAACTGTGACCTTAGCAACACTGCATTGCCTTGCATTGCTATTTAAGGAGGCTTTCAGGCCAGTTTTAGAGAAAAAATACTGTTGCATATTTTTACCTTTCTGAATATGTTTTTCCACAAGCGTGGCTTTGTTGAAATGTTGGAAGCACCTCAGTACAGCAATATATTTCTTTAGAGCTCAGAAATAAAGTCTTCATCCTTGAATTCCTGGATGCTAAGTGTATGCAACCCTAGAAAAAAGATTCAGTAAAAGGGACAGATTGTTGAAATACTGTGATGCAAACCTACAATTATCTGGTATTGATTTTTCCTGCTTCAACAAACACTGAACCACTGTGTTCAACAGAGATTACACTCACATAGTCTATATCATTATGTGTATGTCCTCATCATCTTAACTTGAATGATTTTTTAATCTTATGACATGACATACAATACCAAAAACTGTACCTCTCTAATAATTTCGTGTGTGCATGGATGTGTCTGCATACACACCCATGCACCCGTATATCTCAAAGCTTTATTTTGGTTTAAATCACTTCCGTTTTTCAACCTGCATGTTAAGGATAACATGCTCCCATTTAAAATGCACAAATCTTGAAAATAATACAGTAATATACAGCACGTCATTCATTGTCCTTACTGCTAAGTCCTGGGCTTCAAGACAGAAGATTCTTCTTTTCCGAAGTTTGCTGTGCTGATGCTGGGTCTTCTGTGGAGGGCTTAGATGAAGGATGCATTCATTTTGCTGTTTAGTTTTATCTTTTTTTCAGCCACAGTGTTCTTCGGTGGGGCTGCTTCTGCAGGTCTAAGAAAAACATCAGGAAAATCAGTCCCAATAGACTAGTGTTTGCCTAGAGGCTCATCGGAGTTAGGTTTACTATGTAAACATCTGCATAGAATCCAGCATCTTCTTAATAGGACAAGCTGTATGCATCCATTCGATCAGCAAACGTTCAGCTCTCGCACCAGTGATGTGAAGAAAAGGGGGAGGAAGGAGTGTTTGGAAGATGAATGCAAGCGTTTCTGAGCAAAAGAAACTGCAGCCTGCTGCAAAATGACTAACACAGCCAAGACTAGATTAATATAATGGACATTACGTACACTGTAATGAGGGTGAGGAGCTGGGAAGGGGGTGGGTGGGAAGTATAGTTGTGTGTTACTGGCTCCCGTGCAGGAGTCAGAAATGGCTGTGTGACAGTGAATAATTAAAAAATGAGCTGGCAAAATCACTGTAGGAGGTCTGTGGTTGATGTTGTTGCCGGTTGCTAGGAATTGGATTGGCAGATAGAACATGAAAAGGCAACAAATGCTGTGCTCCAAACCAATTTAAAAATCTTGATTTTGAAAGAGTACAGGGGTACAGTTTGAATGGTTAAGATCTGTCACGTCCACTACGTGAATGTAGGCTACCTGAAACCTCTTGTGTTTGTACTCAGCATTTTCATCATTGAAAAAACCTGTGCAACTCAGAAGTGTGAATTCATGGCTTATCTGGTTTTCAGCATGCCTTAGTAAACCTTCTGTGTGAAGAGCAACATTTCATAAATTTGATCGCTTAAAAGGAATAGTTTTTTTTTTCCCCTGCACAGAATAAGCTAAAAAATGGAAAATAAAGAAGGAAGATTAGAGAGACAATAATGAATGCATTTAAGAACACATTGTGGCAGGGCACAAATTACACCCATGCAATACTGCCAATAACTGATATTGGACACTGTCCACCATTTCAAAGATAGAAACGAGAACACCTTTATTAGTATTCCACTAGTAATAGCACCAAAAGCAAATTGCAGAAGGTCTTTCCTAGTTCTTAAGGCAATGTTAATGTATTCTGTTATGCATCTGTTTTAAAAAAAAGGTTTTGTTTTGTTTTGCAGAAAGATGTGCTAGAAAACATAATTGTGCTTGAGTAGCTAGTATCTTCCAGCTGTGTTGGGCCTAAATATTCATTCCCAGCCAGCCTTGGCTGGGAATAATGGGAGTTAAAGCCTAACACATCTGGAGGACACCAGGTTTGAGGAGGGTGTCATCTAAGGTATGATCAGTAGTTCAAAATATGCCAGAATGAGATAAGTTTCCTGCATCAGTCCAAAGGTATGGGCAGTTATATGTGCCTCTAAAAGAGCAAGTTACACCTCTGCTCTGTGAACTGCATTAGTTGCCAGTTTGCTTCCAGGTCCAATTCAAGGTGCTGGTTTTAACCTTTAAAGCCCTTCATGGCATGGGGCTGGGTTATATGAGGGACTGCCTCTCCCCGATTATATTTGTCTGTCCCATCAGATCTGGCAAAGAAGGCATGCTGTGGCTCCTGTCTGTTAGGGAACTGCACTTGGCCGGTTCCAGGAGGCAGGCCTTCTCTGCTGCAGCATCTGCCTTATGGAATCTTCTCCCCCTGAAGGGAGGTTAGCCCCGTCCCTGTTAACGTTATGGAAGTCCCTCAAGACCTGGCTATGTCATCAGGCTTGGGGGTCTCAGGGGACCAGTTTGAGGTGGCTCTCTTACTGCAACTAACATTTATCCTCTCTTGTACCTTGTGCTTTTTAATATTTTTTTTAATCATGATGGTTTTTTATATATTGATTGTTTTTTAATTCAGTGTTGTACACCGCCCAGAGTCACTTTTTGTGAGATGGGCGGCCATATAAATTTGATAATAAATAAATAAATAAGAATTGATACTTAGATAATGGATATAGAACTGAAGACCTAAAACATTTTACAAAGCTTGATCCACACCCCCTTCCTTTCAAACCAAACAATAAAAGGAAGTCATTCTTCATAAATTGTGATATCTGGAATGTACTGTGCTTTAGTGTCAGTCTGACTCTCGGCATCAGCCATTGTTATTTTCACTTAGATCTTTATAATCTTTGTCATTTTCCATGCACCCAGTTTTTTCCAGCAAATCTAATTTGAGGTTTGGGGAAACTGTCATCAGTTACCAGGATTATATTGCTACTATTTTTCACAACATCTGAGGACATTTTTTTTTAAAAATGTGTGTGTCCTTGAGTTTCATCATACTCTATTGCTTGTCCTAGGCTCTGTTGAATTATGAAGTTGCCTGGCATAATTTTGCACTAACAGCCCAACCGTTGACAGTATTGAAGGGGTTGGAACTTCTCAGGGAAGCAAACCTTTGTATAACCCAGTAAAGTGCTAATTTCCTTCCTTCTTAACTATCAGAATTTTCAGTGATTGCATTAATGTTTACTAAGGAGCAAATGGGGACGCGGTGGCACAGCGGCTTAATGACGCTGAAAGTTGCTGGCCAGAAATGGTCGACACTTCAGCGGTTCGAGTCCAGCCTTCGCGTTAGCAGGGTGAGCTCCTGTTTCCTCCCCAGTTCCTGTAAACCCAACAGTTCGAAAACTCACATGAGTAGATAAATGGGTACTCTCACTCCAGTGGGAGGAAAAATGCTGGTGGCGCCTTGCAAAAAAGGAGTTGGGAGCAGTTGCCGGTAAGCGCGAAAAACCGCACACGCCCGAAAAGGGCGCGAAGCAACGGAAACCCTGCCTCCTGTGCTTGCCAGCTGGGCTCTGCCCTAGGAAGGAGGCTCTGGCAAACCACTTCCAAAACAATTGCCTTGAAAACTGCAAGGACTCGTCCAAGCAGTCACTGCAGAGTCGGTAACGACTGAGCGCAGATTTAAAAAAAAAAAAAAAGGAGCAAATGGTGAAGCATGGGTTTGTATGTAGAAAATCACAGACTGCATCCGCAGCTTCTCCAGGATTTCAGTTAAGCAAATACTGTTACATAATTTTTCAGGAGGCCTTTGGAGAGCTGTTGCCAGTCAGGGCAAACAGTATTGGATTAGGTAGAGACCATCTGATAGTACAGTACAGTGCATGTCCATATATTGATGAAAACTTAATGGAAATATTTCGAGGGGTCATTTTACCATATGTGGTGGACATGTAAAATTGCAAAGAAATTTTGGACTCAAATACAAACCTTGATGCAGAGCATACTACAGATTCCATTTAAACCAGAACTATTCCTATTGGGGATAATGGACTTTCAGATAGGAAAACATCTTACTAGAATTATTCAATACATGATTATCGCGGCAAGACTTCTTTATGCACAATTCTGGAAAACCCAGACACTACCAACAATACAAGAATGGTTGTTAAAACTGATGGAAATGGCAGAAAATGATAAACTGACTTGCTTATTAAAAGAAAACTCAAATAACTATTACCTTAAAGAATGGAAACCACTGATGGACTATTTGCAAAATGCAGGTGGGGTGCAGCTTACATGGGGATTTGAAGATTAGATTATAAATGTAATGGGATATGTTTAGACAAAGAATTATTCCTACTTAATGTATTAAAAACTAGCACTTATGATAGCCTTATTCCTAAGACCAGAGATAGATTGGAAGTTATCTATTTTTCATATCGTTTTATTTCTCTTACATTATCTCACTTTTTCTTTTCCTTTTCTTTATATTTTGTATTTCCAATTTTCTTTTTCATTTCTAACTTTTAAATTTGTAACTTTAAAATTTCTATAAAATATAAAAAAAAATTAATGGAAATATTTCATCATAACTATCTTTTTTAGCTTCCTTATAAAGCACATAATCAGTTTTGGGCTGATTATTTGCATTATATATGCATAATACTTTGTCTAAAATATATAGATTAAGATTTAATTTTGATTACTTATATTTTAGAACATATAAGCTGATGGCACAATTCAGATTCAATGAGCTTCTTCATGTATTCTCTAAGTAATGTGGGACATTTAGCAGTGATGTCCAAATTGAGATTAACAATGAACAATTTTCCAAAACAGAATTTGGTTGTGGGACTGGTGTTATAAGCAACCATACTGTCACTATTCTAAAATTAGTGAGCTGAATTACTGAATTCTGGAGCAAATGAAAGTGTTTATATTTTTTTTAAAGAAATCACTGGCATAAAGAAAAATGTTTGATATAAAAAGGTATATAAGAATTGCTGAGTTCTTCAACAGAAGTGATGACCACTGGTGTTGTATACTTCTGCTTGTCATTTAAAACCTCTTTCTCTCTCTGCTCTTTCTCTTCTGTCATGACAATTAAAAGTGAAATTAGACACCAAGAGCTTTAGAAAGGTTAACCATTTAATTGTTGGGGGAGGGGGGCCAAACCCTTTTAATCACAACCAAAATAAATTATTGTAACTTGTATTCAAAGAGTTTGATCTGTCAACTTAACACAAAGGAGTTCGTTATTTAGAAGAACTCAAAAACAGAGGAATTTGCAGATCAACGGTTCTTCCCAAGGATGTAGATATGTCTATTTCATGGTTAAAATCCTTACAATTTGGTTAAACATGTCCCTCCTATTTAATTTAAAAGGTAGTTTTTCTAATCAGCAACAGTTTTAAAACACTTATATTCAGCAAAATGTTTTGAGCTATAATTAAGTAGGGATTAATTGAATCTGAATACAAGCCAGTATTGAACACAATCATCAGCAGTAGTTCCTGAGTTCAGTGGGGCTTAGTCCCAATATAAATGATTGTACCAAAAATTTCTAGTAATGTTACAGCTGGTTCTAATTTTAAAACAGAACATTCTTAAAGTTCAGAAATCATAAACTCACCCACTATTGGAAGGACAGATATTTTGGAGCCAAACTTAAGAAATGGGGGGAAATATTCTTAGGATCCATTGCCCTTCAGGCAAGTTCAGTCTTTAAGCTTGTCCATTTCTTATGTGGTTTCAGTCACATGAAAGGAGTTAATAGTTAACACGAAATGTTAGTATTTTGTGGTGAATTTCCTTAACCACTTATATCCCTTGTTTTGGCATCCAGCAGCAATAACAAATCAAATAGTATAATTAAAAAATGATTTTTTTCCTGATTTTTTTCTCTGCCATTCTGATGACCTTTTAAGGCAGTGAACCAGCTTTTGTAAACAAGATGTGTAGATACTACTGTGCTGTTGATTATAAATAGGCTTATTTCAGCCTTTAGGCTATTAGCAGTGAATAGGAGACATTGTGAAAAAAAAACTTGTACTTTTCTTTCTTTTCCATTTTAACTTTTTAGCTACTAAAGGATAGGTATAAGAGAATAACATAATGATTTCTTTCTGACCAAACTAGAAATGAAAAATTAGAAAAAACTGGTTTTGTCCTTCTTCATCTCAATAATTTTGGTTTTAACATTTCTTTTTATTTAATCCAATGCTTTGAAGGTATAAGAATGAATTCTGAGAATGAGGGGTTAAAATGGGAGGAGAAATGTAATTGTCTGTGTGAAGAATTTTACAACTGTGGAATTTATTTTGCTTGCTTTTCAAAGCCATGATCAAAAGCAATGGATGTAGACTTCCTAATGCCATTATATAAAAATAGCTTTTTATGTGCATACTTTATATGCATATTATATTTATATTACCCAGAAAAATGAGAAACCCCAATTCAGCTGTCGGGACCATTAGCTGAACCTTCCTTCAAATGGCTGTGTTTACTCCTGGTAGCTGTTTAGAGGATAACTCTTACTGTTCCTCCTTTTCAAGGGAGCTTGGCGACCTATGTGTTAGATCCATGCCCTTCCTGGTTGGCTAAGATGGTGTGTGTGTGAGTTCTAGTGCTGCTAAATGCATCCTTGAGAAAGGGGTAGTTCTGCCAACACTTAAGGAGAGGGGTGGTCTGCCTCCTCTTAAGAAACTGGACCACACTGCTCTGGACAATTTTCATTCTGTCTCCAAACTTGCCTTGTTAGGGAAGGTGATTGCACTGCAGCTGCAGAGAGCCCTGGAAGAAGGTAATTATCTGGACTCCTTTCAGTCAGATTTCAGGTCCAGGCATGGGACAAAAATGGCATTGATTGCACTTGAAGATGATCTCTGGCAGGAGTACTTCATCCATCCTTGCTCTTCTTGATCTTTTGATACCATTGATCATGGTATCCTTCTGAACCGGCTTTGGAAGTTAGGTGTGGTTGGCCCAGTTTCTCCTTCATCCTCCAGGATAGCTCCAGTCGGTATTGATAGGAGAGGAGAGATCCAGCCCATAGCCCCTGCCCTGTGGAGTGCCACAGGGCTCAGCACTCTTCCTGCTCCTACCTAAGCTCTATATGAAGCCCCTGGTGAGATTATTCAATGGCATGGGATGAGGTATTGCAGATGATACTCAGTTGTTCGTTTCCATCTTGGGCCAACCAAGCAATACCATGGAGACTTTGTCCCAGTGTCTGGAGGTTGTGGGAGTCTAGATAGGGAGGAACAGGCTCCAGTACAACTCTAGCAAGACTGAGTGGCGATAAATTTTATAGCCAAGTTTGGTGATGTTCCATCTTTAGTTCTGGATGGGGTTGCACTACCCCAGATAAAGCCAGTTTGAAATTTGGAGATCTCTTGGACTCATGACTCATAAGCATGTAGCAGCCATGGCCAGGAGGAGTTTAACATCTGGAAGTTGCAGTTGGTTCAGAATGCAATGGCATGGACAATTATGAGCATTTCCTGATTTGCCCATGTTACATCTTTATTTTGCAAGGTGCACTGGCTCCTAGTAGACTTCCAGGTGCAATTAAAGGTGCTGGTTATCACCTATAAAGCTCCTCATGGCATGGGCCCAGGATACTTAACGGACTGCCTCTCTCCAGTGGTCTCATCCAATCCTATACCCATCCTATTAGATCCAGCAAGAGGGGCATGCTTCAGGTCCTGTCACTTAAAGAATGCTATCTTGCGGGAACCAGAAAGAATACCTTTTCTATTATAGGGCCTACCCTCTGGAACATCTTACCACCTGAGATCTGATCAGTCCCAACTCTACTGGCCTTCTGAAAAAACAGAAAATATGGTTGTCTGCCCAGACATCGGGGTCATGAAGTTAGTGAAGCTGGGTGGTTTGATATTATATTGTTTCTTTTCTCAGCTGCCATTTCTTTTTGGAATTATATAATTAGAATTGCATGTTTTAAAAGTTTTATATTGTGGCTTTTTTAAAACTTTTGTTTGCTGCCCAGAATCACTGTGGTGAGAAGGGCAGCCATTTAAGTGTCATAAATAAGTCTCATAAATAATAAATAAATAAATAAACAAGCAGTTTCTGGCAATTGGTGCTTCTTTTTAAAAAGGGCAGCATCCGCCCGCCAAGATTTGGACTTTCAATATTCCTGAAAAAAATTTTTAGAATGGTCCTGAAATGGTGGTTGATTTTTTTAAAATGCTGCAGAACTATTTTTATCACAACATCCTGGTTCTCAATAGTGACAAGCACTAGGCTAAATGGGAGGTAATCTGTCTCAGCAGATGGCACACAAACTTACATTGGAGAAAACACCATCCACTAGAAATTTTTGTGTTTGTCACAAATCTGTCATCCAAACAGGGTGCATTCTCAGAATGGTGGCCGTCAAACAACACAAACAATGCCTCACAACATCCCCAGACCACTAAGCCATTGGCCATGCAAGATAGGAACGCTGCGAATTACAGGTTTCAGGCAAACGAATAAGGATAGAATGCATAAGATATCAACCTATGAAGTAACTTTCCCCATCTTTTTTAAAGAAACAAACTTAAGTTGTGGAGTCACAAGTTGATAAACTCCATTTCCTGGTAGGTGTTTAACTGAGCCGTGTGTTAATATGAAAGAAAAAAAGAAAGAATAGTGAACCTAATGGGTGAGCTTATTCTGAAATGATGTTTTCGCTTTATTCCCTGTCCTTAAATTCCACTTTGTGCAGGGGGGGCGGGGGGGGAATCAGCTAGGTCTGCCTTTTTCTGTTGCTATGCATATTATGGCAAGAAGAAAGAGGAGAAGAAGAAGCCTTCACATTAAGGCTTAAGATTTTGCTTAATACTGTAAATCATCATCATTATCATCTGCAAGAAATGCATCTTGCAATAATCTGGAAGAAATAAAAATATCTGCAAGAAATACAGTTTGCTTGCAAGCAAGAACTGGTGGGACCACACAAAACAAAGTAATACAAAATGAGGAAGCTAAAGTGCTCTGGGACTTTAGAATTCAAACAGACAAGCGCCTGCCACACAACACGCAAGACTTAACAGTTGTTGATAAGAAAGACAAAAAAGTCTGGATAGTGGACATTGCAATACCTGGAGACAGCAGAATAGAAGAGAAAGAACTGGAGAAAATCACAAAATACAAAGATCTGCAAATAGAAGTAGAACAACTGTGGCAAAAGAAAGCAAAAATAATACCACTAGTAATAGGCGCCTTGGGTGCAATCCCAAAACATCTGGAGCACCACCTGAACACCATCGGCATTGACAAAATCACCATCCGTCAATTGCAAAAGGCAGCTTTACTTGGAACAGCTTCTATCCTGCAATGATACCTTTAACAACATCAAACAACATCTGCCTATCCCAGGTCCTTGGGAAGGACTCGATAGGTGAAAAAAAATGCTAAACATCTGGCTGATTGTGCAACCAACCATAATAATAGAAATTGTGCATATATTTTTCATCTCATCTGAAGACAGGGTTCAGTCTGCTTGTACTATTTACAGAATGGTTGATCTTGTGTGAGGTCATCTGGGTTCCATGTCCTGGCTGCCCAGGATATTAAGCTTCTGAGACCTCAGTCCCAGAACTGAGATGACAGACGCTGCCGCATCCTGTGTGAAGCCAAACTGGTCAACTCTATGCTTTAGGCTTCTGAAAGCTAGAAACTTTCATTGTTGCATGGCTGCTAATGGACACAAAACTGCTACTACCACATAGCATGAACCTTTGGGTGGGGACATGCTGATACTTCAGGATAAATACAGAAAGTTCATTTCTCATTACAGGTAGTTCTCAGTTAACAACCAGTTGTTCAGCAACCATTCCAACTTACAATGGCACTGAACAAGTGGCAGTTATAACCGGTTCTCAGAGTTCCGGCCGTTGCAGCATCACCACAGTCCCGTGATCGCAATCTGTTCTCTCAGCACCTGGCTTGCGATTGCAGTGTTGCAGTGAGCCATGGACACACGTTTGTGATTTCCAACATTCACTGCCAGCTTACAAGCAAAGTCAATGGGGAAGCTGGCAGGAAGTCAGAGGTCATGGTTACGTGAGGTGCTCACATAACAGTGGCAATTGAGACTCCCAGATTTGCTGTTGCCAAGTGGCACGGTCATGTGATGTCGCATTTTACAATTCTGGTCCCAATTGCTGCTGTTAACCGAGGACTACCTGTAATTACAGTTCAAGATAGACAATATGTACAGGTAGTTTTTATCAGTCCACTGGAGAAAAAATAGTCAAGAAAAATTAGTTAGGAGATCCTTTTTTTAGGGGCAAATAAGAAGTTGCAAAGAATTGTGCAATTTTTAAGTTCACCACAAAGGATTGCTCACAATTTCCTAATTTCTTTATACCTTTTTTAAGACAGCATCCCTTCCATATAATTTTTGAAGGCAAAATTAAATGAAGATGACTCCAAGTATGAATAACTCAACCTTCCTTACTAGCTTGCTTTTTTGATTTTGTTTTTCCCCTTCTCTTCCTCATTCATTTTCCCATGTTTTTTTGAGAGTAGTTAAATGGCAAAGATCCTGATAGTTTTAAATCTACATGAGATATTCTTTTGGATAGAAACTATATGATACAATATTAGAGTGATTCCAATTCCCCTCCTTATTTTACTTTCCTTTTCATCTAACCTACCTTGAGGTCCTGGATTAGCCAAAGCTCCACGTACACAAAGCAACCTTCATTTTTTAACTTAACGTGCACCATAAACTAGTTATCTGTGGTAAGACTCTCATTAAGTTTTGAAAAGATATATTGATTAAACTATACATATAAATATTGATTAAATTATACATACAAAGGATTAAGAATGTTAGTAGCCTTTATTAATTGGTGCTTGCTAAGGATGATGGGGTTTTGTAGCCAATTCATGTAGAAAGTGCCATTTGGGAAATGCTAGTATTCTCCAAGAAGTACAGGAATCCTTATATCCCTAAATAAGGAGGTTACTCTACCCTTGACTAATGCTGTTTTGTTTTGCAGAAAATCGGAAGCTGACGACATGTGGGTTGCACACAGTTCCTAAGACACTTGTGCAGCCCAAAACTATGTGTACAATTATTTACAAGTTGTAGCTGTTCTGGGGGGCAACTTCTGGGTTTCAGTGCCCAACAAATGATGTTCTTGGATTGCTGCTGCGTCCTGCTGTCACATTAGGTAGCATTTAAGTTCCAAAATTGCTTTTCTTGGACTTTTCTTTGATGGCAAAGACAAGACCCCTTTTTAAACCTGGAAAAAAGCCAGGTTCCCAAAAGCCAGGTTCCCAATCCTGCACCTGCCCAAACAGACTTACCATGGAACAGACTCTGGTGATTTCTACATGGAGCTCCTGGACACAGCAAATCACTCCTATCTTCCCCGTTCGCTTCTTACTGTAGCAAACGACAGGCAAGCATCCAGTCAGGGACGCTCTCTATGGAAATATCAGCTTGCAAACACAGCGAACCATTGTTGATAAGGAAGCACATAGAGAATGCTTTTCAAAGTTGCTGATTTAACTTCAGCCAAAATGAAAACTATTTTGCTTTGAAAAATGATTAGCAGTAGCGTTAAACAATGCTTCATTTTTCAATATAAAAGTATTAACAATTGTATTATTTTTATAACAGCAACAACAGCACTGATTGGCAATGATAATTATGAGTGGTAGTCATGATACTAACAGTAATTATACACTGCTAAGTACTGGTTAATCGGGGTAATAAGTAATGATACTCTTACAAACTTTAATAGTAATTATATTCTGCTTAATATAGAATGCTATGACTGGCATATGCTAGCAATGAGCGTGAATAATATTCCTAGTGGCTTGGCAGAGAACTACCACAACTGATCATCGGTTCCACCTGTTTTTCACCATGTTTCTGTCCCCTTTCTGCCATGGCCCTGTTCGTTTTTAGCAGGTTTCACCCAGTGTGAGATTGCAAAACCCAGTATATTTCAAAACAGGACAACAGAAAAGTAAGTTTGCCTATCCCCGCATTATACAAAGCACAAATGAGCCATTGGGCAACTCTGTCTAAACTCACTCTGTTTGTTTCATTACCTGCTTGCAGAGTAATAAGAGACTGAGCTTGATTTGTATGGCATTATTACAGCCTATTTTAGGTTTATTTATTCCAAAAAAAACACCCACCATAAAACTCTAGTTCTACCTTTAAAATATAAAAAAGAAAAACTGACTCATAAAAGTTGCTCTGAATTTTCTTCCACTGTAGAAAAAATAAATTAACATACCTGAATAGAGTTTCTGAAGTATGATTTTGTTAATGTGCTCTTGCTGGATTCCCAAATTTTTTAAGCAAATCCTTTTGTTGGGATTTTGATTATTTGCACTGTCAGTTGTAACAGCATAATATTTAAGAATTGTAGGTATATTTCCATGGGTATGAATTATTTATAAAAATAAGAAAGGCAGGATAAAAAAATCTAAAATCTAAATCTACAAAGATCAGAAGCATGCAAGCCATGGTGTTCCCTGTGACACTCTATGGAAGTGGAAGTTGGACTCTGAAGTAGTAGGATAGGAAGAGTATTGATGCTTTTGAACTTTGGGGTTGGAGAAGACTCCATGGACAGTCAAGAAAACAAACAAATGGATCACTGAACAAATCAACCCAGAGTTCTCACTCAAGGCACAAATGACCAGGCTCAAATTATCCTACTTCAGACACATTATGCGAAGACCTAGCTCTCTGGAGAAAGCCTTAATGCTGGGAAAGATAGGAAAGAGAAGAAGGTGACGAAAAGCAGAAAGGTGGATGGACGCGGTTACAATGGCAATAAGTGTGCACCATTGGAAGACCTGAAAGACCAGATTAGGGACAGATCGTCATAGAGAAAATCTGTGTGATTGCTGAGAGTCAATAACAACTTGATGGCATGTAGTCACTCAATCAAATAAATGTTTCTACAGTATGGGTAAGGCAGGCTCTGACTTCCTTGCTGTTCCACATATGAAGCTGTATGTCTGTCTGTTAAAATTTCAATGCATTAGGGAAAGTGAGAGAGGGAAAAAAGGCCATGGCTTCAGTTAGGAATTTATTTAGGTTCCTTTGAAGAAGCCTTAATAGGCTTGATGATGCAATTTGGAGCGATGTCTTTGTGTGTATATAAAATATTTTTAAAATGGTGCATATTTCAGATATAACATTTTTGATTTACATTCTTTTTAAAATAATAAGAGAATCTGAAAAACCAGAGTTGAAAATTGTAGATTTGCAGGATGAGAAGAGAGAAGCAATATAATTCATGTGAAGCAGTTTAAAGAGATTTGGAGAAACCTGCCTAACACTCATCAATTTTCTAACCTTTAACTGAAGTAGCCCAGCTGTTTTTCAGTTAGTTTTCTTGTTGCAAGCTATTGTGTCACCATTTTCTTTAAAGGAGATTAGATATTATCCAGTATTTTGCTAGCTGGTTCCTACCTGATAAGCTGCTTAAGTGTGTATGTACATTCAAGAACAAAGACCTGGCCTGTTCTGGTTTAATGGCATCAGGACTAGGTGCTCTAAGGTTACTGTTGAACGACAGTGTCTTGTTGAGAGATTTATCTATTTTTGCCTTCCCAGCTGGGTAAAATGCTGCATTAATGTTATCAGTATGTATGGAGCTTGAGGAAATGACAATACCAAAGAGTATGTAAAATTGTTCGAGATATTTAAGTGAATGACAAAAACTGAATGCTTCCTATCACATTTTGACATACCATATCTTTACAGCTCAAGCCTGAACTTGGCATTTTGAGCCCTACTGGTTCAGGCCAGTTGACTAGTCCTGCACTCTCTGCAAAATGACCAGCTGGATACATTTGCAAAGCTCTCAAGCACAGACAGAAGGGTGTCTCTTCTACTGTTGCACCCCAGCAGCTGCTGTTTAAGATATGCTGCCTAGGATTCTGAAGGTAGTAAACAAAAGGATGTACAAAGTATAGGTAACTATTGGCAGTCTTTACTGAAAGCCACCTTAAACTCCCAATAGCAAATGTACGGCACTTACCCTATTTCCCATCATGTCTGTTCTGCAGGTCTGTACAGTCACCCAGCCTCTGTATCCTTCTCCATTTGAATAGCACCCTTGTAATGTTATCAAGCAAAATCCACAAGCGGAACAAATTGTGTAACTGAAATATATGGAAGTGTGTTGAATCAAGTTCTCATGGGAAAAAATATGTTTCTTAAGTACCATATACATCCAAGTTTCCCCCAGGGTTTTGATTATTCTAGGCAAATGACTTAGGGCATCTCTACTGCCTGTGCTATGACTGCACTGTTGCTATCATATTCCTCATCTGGGGCCAGAAAAATATGTTTTAGTTATATAAAATAAATACAAGGTCTTCTAGTGGACCCTGTATGAGCAGGGGACTGAACTAAATGACCTCTATCCTCCCTCCCAATTCTATTATTCTGTGATAAAATAAATAAAGCAGAATGCTTACTCCAAAATATAGAAAGCAAACATAGCTAGTTCTATTAGAAAATCTCTCTAAAAAACACTTACCCCAAAGAATATACCACTTCTGTATCCGTTAACAATCAGAGGAAATAAGCGTACGGCACTTGAAAGTTCTCTTGCAGTGGTTTCCTGTTGCATCTGACAATGTTAAATTTATCTTGTGCTGGTTGATAACTGCAATAAAGTTACTGTATAAATTTGAAGAATACTTGCTGCAGAGGCAAGGGAAAGAGGGGATATTGCAAAAGTAAGCTGGAAAGGTGAGCACAGAACCCAGAATGGGTTATTTGATCTTCCCCATTATGTCTTTTCATTGGCTGTCCACAGAAGTACACTCATTTCAAGTCTTTCAGCTACAGCAGGCATTCAAGTTTTTCCAAAATGTTGGCCATGAATGAAACAGAAACCAGATCTTAGCAAAAACAAAACAGGTGACGATAGCAAATAATCCAGCAGCTATTGGTTTTTTATTTTGTTAACAGAGTTCTTTTCTCAAAGTCTTTTGGCTCTTACATTTCTTTAAATTGAAAATATAATTTAGATACTGAAGATAAGTGAGTTCTATTTACTTGTTGACAGAAGCCATTGCTCTTCTTTGCCTGTATCTTCCCCCCCCCCCCCCCCCCACAATTTTTCACAATACCTCTTCCATGCTTTTTCATATACAGCTTTACAGTATATTCATCAAAGCAAAGACCAGGTTTTCCTCCAAAGCCTTTACTTTTAAGATGGGACAATTCTATTAGAGCTGATGAAGATCCAGTAATGGAAGCAGGGTTTTTTTTCTTCCCAAATCTCTTTTTGTGGGTGGCTGGAAAGGTTGTTTTAATATTCAGTGTTTCTTCCTTTCAGATGAATAGATTGTACCAGGAACTCCTCCCTACTTTTGACTTTCAACTCATCTCCTGCACTGTGCATGTGTATTCTGATATACAAATTTTAAATCCAGTTTGTATATAGACCACAGCTAGTATGGACACACTGGAACAAGAAAAAAAAACCTCAAGGCTACAATAAATTAAGTAAACAGTGAATCTGCAGAAATGTAGGTCCAAAAGCAACAGCTCTGAATGTGTGTGCTTCAGATATATACATGTTTAATTAATGCTGGTTAGAGGAACATGAAAAAGCTTACATAGATATTAGCTGATGACTAGTGCATGTCAGTACATCCTTAGCAGGAAATTCTGTGAAAGTCAATTGAGCTGAATTCTGTGAAGATGAATCGATTTATGCTGATAACACATAATTCTGCGTAACTTCAGTATCTTGGCATATATTTTTAATAAATCACACTTCTAAGAGGAAGCACAAAAGTATTTAAATTGTAAATAAATCCTTTTGATGTATACTTAGTGTACAGTGCAATACAGTGGTTCTTGATTGATCATGTGCCATCAAGTTGGTGTTGATTCTTAGCAGCCATGTAGATCGATTTTCTCCAGCACCATCTGTTCCCAACCTGATCCTTCAGGTCTTCCAGTGGCTCACCCATCACTGCTAGAATTGAGTCCATCCACCTGGTGGCTGCTTGTTGTCTTTTTCTCTTTCCTTCCACTTTTCCCAGCATTATAGACGTCTCCAGAAAGCTAGATCTGTGTATACTGTGTCCCAAGTATGATAATTTGCGCCTGGTCATTTGTACCTTGATTGAAAACTCTGGATTGATTTCAAAGTCCACCTTTCACTTCCATAGAGTATCACAGGGAATACCATTACTTGTACTGTTCTGATCTTTGTACATATAGACATATCATGGCATCTGAATATCTTTTCCAAGGCCTTCATGGCTGCTCTACCAAATACTAGTCTGCGGTGTATTTCGACTGCTTGTTCCTTCACTGTTGATGGTTGATCCTAAAGGCAGAAGCTATCTACCACTTTGATAAATTCATTATCAATTCTAAGGCTGGTTGTTATATCTGTTGTTATTAGTTAGGTCTTCTTTATATTTAATTTTGGTCCGATTTTTTTCACTATGCTCCATGACTTTTATTAGTAGTATTTGCATTTCCAGCTATGAAAGTAGTGTCATCAGCATAGTGCAGGTTATTGATGTTTCTTCCTCCAGTTTTAAAACCATTCTCATATTCTTTCAATCTAGCTTCCCTTAATATATATTTGGCATATAATTGAAATAAGGGGAGAATATACAGCCTTGTGTCATTAGTTTGGTCTTGTTTAAATTTATCTTACTCCTATTTTTTCACTGTGTTCCTTGAGTTTCATTATTAGAGCTTCCAGGTCATTTGCATTTTCAGCTATCAGGGTAGTGCCATTGGCGTAGTGCAAGTTATTGACATTTCTTCTTTCAGTTTTAAAAACATGCTAATCTTCTTCCAATCCAGCTTTTCTCAATATGGATTCAGCTTGCAGGTTCAATAAATATGGGAAGAGTATACAGCCCTTTGCCAGATGGAGCCAGTCTGTTCCATGGTCCATCTGTATTATGGCTTCCTGGCCATAGGTTTCACATGAGGACCATGAGATGTTCTGGGAACAGTAGTTCTTAGCAAGGGTATAAATATGGATAGCTTGGAATAACTTCATATTTTTGTATATAATGTGGGGTTGTACCCAATAATGTCTCCTTCAAATTCCTAATTCCTAATAATTGTACCCAATAATGTCTCCTTCAAATTCAGCTTTAACATGCTTCTGGACAGTGCAGTCATATTGATAGTCATCCTGAATTTGCATATCATTTGCTTAACATGGGTCATTTTCAGTGCTGGGCCTCACCATTTTAAAAGAGAAAGAGAGGGAAGATTCAGGTGTTATACAATTTTCCTTTTAAAAATCTAACTGGCTGCTTGTTGTAAGTTCCACTTATAGACCTTCACTCTCCTCTTTAAACTTTTCCAAGTTGCCTTGATCAACAGTTCATGACTGCAATTGAGTGTCCTGAAAAAACTTATTTTTTGCACAGCTTTGGTAAGGAGGCAGGGAATTATTAAAGGAGAACCTGTACACAACATTCTATGGGGCTCCTTTCCCTAACTTTCCCATTAGACAAGTGGAGGAGAAAGCACCCTCAGTTTTAGCAACAATAAAGCTTTAATTGATGTAACAAGATAGGTGCCCAACAATTCCATGCACTCCTACCCTTATTTTTTTCCCCCGTTCTTTCTCATTTTCCCAGCAACATGAGAGTTTGAGAGAATGGGGAGAAACTCCATCCAGAACAGGAATCCTCCACCAAGGTTTTCCTTTTATGTCTATTTTATAGTTTGTTGGTTGCTAATCAGGAATTGGCTGTACACAATGCTGATGAATTGGGTGATGCCAATTTTTTAAAATTACTTCAGCCAGTTTCCTCATTGTTCAGTTACCTGCCTTTGCTCTTCATTCCTCCTTGGAATGCAATGCACTCCCCTTCAAATAATGGTGGTGTTAGGTATAGTGCTAGCCTTTTCAGAGAGATTGTTTAAACTTTGTCACATGGGTAACAAGTAGTTTCCCCTGGAGAATCCACTATCTGGCAGAGTCTATAGTAATGTTGGAAAGACAAATATATTGACCTGATATAAGGCAGTTTATGTATTTGGTAGAAGGGATGCTGGGTCCTAGAAAAAGTAGAACTTGAGACTACTTTTAAGTCCTGTTAAATCTACAAAATATGTTAGTTACGGCTGACATTTCTCATTAGTTTCCATTTACGTACTTAAGTGCTATTATTTTTTGGACTGAGGCCTATGGGATGAGTTCAGGTTACATTAAGCCCACCGAAATCCATGGGATTTACCTCAGTCATAAAAATCACATTGATTTTATGGTATCCTAAATAGGAGTAGTGTAATATGATGTTGGAAATGTGGAAAAGTGGATGGAAGCTATTATCATACATGGTGGACTTGTGAAGTGGCCAAAAATTTTTGGCTGGTAATCCATAGAACACTGGTGAAAATAATAGGGATCCCTTTTCAGAGGAAACCTGAACTGTACTTATTAAGGTTTATAGAAGAAGAACTGAATAAAAAGCAGGGTGTCTTATTATTGTACATGATCACTGCAGCAAGATTATTATATGCACAGAAATGGAAAAATAAAGAAGCTCCAAATGGTTTTTTTAAAAAAATACTTAAATTTTAATTGAAAATTTTTAATAGAAATAAAAGCTAAATAGAAGAGAATATACGTAGCTCAGGGTTGAACTGTGGCATTTTTGGGGTTCTCTGCGCTTGATTCTTTTCATGCAGACGTTTCGTTACCCGACTAGGTAAATTCTTCAGTGATGATGTTACCTAGTGGGGTAACGAAACATCTGCAAGAAAACAACCAAGCTCAAAGAACCCCAAGGACTCCACAATCAAAGATAAACATGAAATAATATAGAGTAAGAATAAAGACAAGGAAAAAGAAAAAGAAAAATGTGAAGAAAATAGAGTGTAGAAATACAAATAGAAAAAAGAAAATATATATAAAGAAGCAACTTCCCATCTTCTTTACAGCAGTTACAAAGAATCTTATCCTCATTTTTCCTCATTAAAATTACATCTTTTCTTCCCATATTCAACCCTTTTCAATCAGCAAATCCAAAAATCGCCAGTTCATTTTTTTTTCCATTTGCAGCAAAAAGTCCATAAGAAGTTTCCAATCTCTGATAAAAGTACTTGCTGTCTTATCCCTGATCAAACAGGTGAATTTTGCCATTTCTGACAATTCCATAATTGCAATCCGTTAGAAGCTCCAAATGTTGAAGATTGGATATTTAAAGTTATGGACTTGGCGGAGATGGCAAAACTGACATGTCTAATGAGAGAGAAATCTACAGAGACTGGAGTCCGTTTATTGATTATAGTATAAAAGTAGAGAAAAATAGCTTGATAATAAAGGGTTTTATAGATTAAATAAGGGGAGATAATGGAAAATTTAAATTGTGATTGCAGCAGTATAAAAGAATAAGAAATGGTTAATGAATCCATGAGGAAAGTGAAGGGTAGAAGAGGACTACATGTTTTTTAAGTTAGAAGTTTAGTTTTGTATTTGCAGGTATATGTTTATGCTTTTGTATATGTTTATGTATTATATGTTTATGTTTATTTTATGTGTAGAATTTTAATAAAGTTTTGAGAGAGAGAGAAACCTAATTTGGGGGGAGATGGGCGGGTGAGAAATGGAATGAATGAATGAATGAATGAATGAATGAATGAATGAATGAATGAATGAATATGGATCCAACCCTATAGGTATTTCTTTTTAAGTGTCCTTTCTTAATGGATGAAAGTGGATAAAAAGTTATGTGGCTCCTCCTAATGAATTAATAATTCTTACGGCAGAAAAAGCAAACACCTGAATTGCAGAAAAAGCAAACACCTTAATTACAGAAATGTGGTACAAGACACACATTTAAATCTAGCTTAATTGTGTTCTTTGCTTAATGAAATACCTGCAGTATGAATAATACATCTTCTGCTTAGTGGTTCTGTTTGGAATTGTACTATATCATAAGCAATGTCTCATTTTTTCTTATTAAAGTGTGGGATCCCTTTTCAAGATGATGATGTGATTGTCCTTAATGGCAGTAAAGAGGACATAGAAGTGCTAAAGAAAAGAATGGAGGAGCGAAGGCTGAAATGTAAATTAGGCAAGGTAAGGTCTTAATATATTTTCTGAGATTATATGCAGATACAGGGATAAAATAAGAACAGGGTTGGCATGCAAGTTCTTGGTTCTGGCGCAGTAGGAATTACCAGGAACACTTCAGCTTTTACTATAATAAATAACATTCAGATAATTTCTGTTTCCCAATAACATTGCTGTGACCAGTGGAACTCATAACAGAACACCATAATGTAATATAAATGGCCTTTCAAATAGCTGTTGAATAAGCAACTTTATATGCAGTGGAGATCTTCCATTCAAGACACAATCACTAAACATGGTTTGTTGGATTTCAACCAATACATGTTCACAGCTTGTTAGATCCTTGATTACATTTTCTCCAGTGTTTGATCCATACAAAATGTAGCAGCTGTTGATTATCACAAAATATATGAACTCTGTTTAGAGACAGAATCTTTAGTAAGCTATATGAGGGTTTTCAAAATTTTATTTAAAAAAAAAACTTCAGCACTTACACCATTAGGTAGTTATATAGGTATTGTGCTTTATTTCCCTACTCATTTTTTTTAAGACTGCATCAGGGAGAGGAAGCAGGAAATTATGAGAGTATCAGAAATTATAAACAAACAAATAAATAAGTCTTAACTTTCAGAAGAGACTGCTGAGACTAGTCTAACATTCTGCAGTTGACCCACTCCACCGAAGAAATGTTTTCTGTTATTCCAAAATGCAAATAGAATATTTGTTTAGGTTCTTGTTAAGGTTTCAAGGTGTTGTAAGGTACTTAGTGATCTCACTGACTTTAGATCAGTAATACCCTTTTAAGGTCAATTATCCACCTACTAAGGAGAGACAAAAGAAAATCAAAAGCCATCTTCTTTGCTATTAATTTTTTCACTAGAATGAAAAGGTAGCAAACTTTGCCACCCAGTGGATGACAGATGGAACAAACATACAATGTTATCCATCTCCCAGAAGATAATTTGCTTGATATATTTCTGTGTGTACTTTTGATACATTGCTATAGTATATTTGGTTTTGTTGAGTGGTTTTCTCTTATGTTAAAAACAGCAACAACTTATACCTAATATAGGAGACAATTATCTATATTTCCAAACTCGAGTATAGGAGTTGCCCTTCTTTGGCCCAGAGAATGAAATACACAGACTGAATATATTTTATGCTGAGTTTACTAATTAGACCTGTAAACACCTTACTGGAATACATGCACAGCATATTGGCAATAAGCATCACATGATTTAGTGTCTTAGTGAATATATGAGTATTTTGGGGTATGTGGGTGATCTCTGTTCTTAAATATATTTCTCCTCCAACTAGAAAAAGCCTAACTTTCATAGTACCATATATCAACAATATAACAGTATTTAAAACATCATAAAAACAAAGGAGAAATTGAAGATACCATAAACCATGACAGAAGACACATTGCAAACTAAATTAATTTTCCTAAATAAAAAGTAATTTTAAAAATAGCATGCTTATATCCTTATGTTCCATAGAATGTTGGTTTTCCATAAAATGATAAGTATCTCAGCACCAGCTTAGTTTGAAATATCTTCACACATCCAACATATCTTTGGATTTTGTTCACCAAGTTTCTTGGATTCCAAATAAGTTTTATAAGTTATTTATAAATAAATAAGAAATTTATTTATATTCAAAAGGGCCTGAAAGGTATTAGACAGTGAACTTCCCTACAGGTGGCTCTCCTAAAGAAAAAATCTTACTACCACCGAAAATGTGTGTCATGACAAATGAAAAGCAGGATTTCTTTTGATTTATCAGAAGAGAAGATGTAATGCCTCTTCAGATATAGATATACAGTAGATCTAAACGTAGACATAGATGGATATAGGTACAGATATAGATTAATATCCATATAATAATTATTCTAAGTATGTGGCTAATAATATTTACTCCCTGCCACAAACTCTTAGTATTTGTTTCATAAATCACAGTCAAAACATTTAGGTTCAGGACAGATATCTCCTCTTTGGACAAATGTGTTTCTCTCATAATTTTTTTTCCAGCACCTATTTATATACAGTACTTGCTTTTAAAGATCATAAAACGGACTTGGAAATATCTAGCCTTGCCTTTAGCTGAGTAGATTGCATAACTTTGTAAGTCAAAAACAAGGATAAAAAATGAATGCATAAAGCATCTCAGTGTCAAGTATATTCATAGCTATCATATGCATCTTTGAATATTGTTAGTCTTTGAGCTTTTTAAATTGTTTCTAGTTTGTCCCTTTTGTTTCAGAAATCCAAAAAATCTAAGGTAGCAGAGACCAGTGTGAAATCAGAAGCCACTGAAGGTGAAGTGTTTACATTGGGATCAGTTTTTAATGCTGAAAAGAAATTAAAAATGTTATAAATCAAAATTAATAAATAAATAAAACTTATGTTGTTATTCTGTTATTATTTGCAATGATCATGTAGCTGTTTAGCTGTAAGGAAACCATATATTGTGTGAGTTTACAGAACCTTCTTATTGAATTAACTGATTTTTTAACTTCTCACAATACACTGAATCATAAATTAACCAGAAGGTTCTCACACATGGCTATGCCAAAGTTACCACTGACCAAGATCAGCAAGTTATGCAAATATTTATGTCTTCAGCTATCCCATCTATTCTGATTTATTAGTGTTACATGGAATGTATTTGTGAAAACATGATAGTGAAATCTCTAGTGTTGAGTTTGGAAAAAAGTAGCCACAAAGTATGTGCCATTAGAACTTAACACAAATGTCCTCATTTTTTCCCTTTCCTTTTCTTTTAAAATTCAGCAAGTTGTTCCTTCTCAGGAAATAGCATGATGGAGACTTGTGTTCCTTTGTCAATAACAAACTAGTCCAATCGAAATAAAAGTTTCAGTAATAAAACTAATCTATGTTGCACCATTTTACTTTTTTTAATATTACACAGATTCACAAAGGTCATCTCAAGTAAATGCTGCAAATGATGCTACAAAATCTGGAGAAAAGAGAAGCATCACCTTCTGCAAGAGTACAGGTTGGTATAACATTTCCAAACCTAATTTATAAATATTCCATTCAATAGTATTGTAGGTAATCTTTTGTTAAGCTCTTCCAGCCAAGTGTCTTCTTCGAAGAGACCCCCATCCATAAACTGAAAGATGAGAAAACTTACAGGATTAAGTTCCTTTCTTTTTGAGAGTACTTTCCCTACTACTCTTAATCATGGTCAAGTATTATGTGTTGAGTTTTAACCATAGATAAACCAGGTTTCCCTCTTAAGTAAAATTTGAAAGTGAAGTATTTAACTGTGTTGGGCCTCTTGCTTGAACTTGGTTCTTGGCAGATTAATTGAGGTTCTGTGGTGTCTTTATGTTAGCAAGACCTGAAAGATTCCCTCTTATGCTCAGGGGACCAAACCTTTGGGATATTCTGTAAACATTTCTGTAAAGAGTGTTGCATCCACATTTAGGTAGTGATAGAGATGATGATTATTATATATCTTCACATGATTATCAAACTTCTTGAATAAAAAATTCTCTTGTCCTTAAAATAATATTTTGGTACAAAAATTTAAAAATAGAAGAACTAACACTTTGAACTAGCCTAAAATTTGGGGCATGATTATTTAGCAAGATATGTATTGTTTATTTATATATGCATACCATTTTATGGATGGAGAATCCATGTTTCCTCTTTTCTTTGTCCTCTGTTCAGTGGCAGTCAGTGAAAACGTGCCATCTTCCTCTGGAAAAAGCATCAAAAGTGCATCAGAACCTGTGAAGAGGTCCTTTGTAACCAGTGAGGAGAAATCAGAAGCATACAAGTCTATTTTTACTTCCCACAGCTCGGCCAAACGCTCTAAGGAAGAGTCTTCCAATTGGATTACACACACAGCATACTACTTCTGAAACAGAAAATTGTATTATTTGGAGCGTGCCCTTCTTTTTCCAACCTGTTGCTTTGTTATAGGAGAAGCTTTTGTTATTAAAAATTGCCCTTTTTAATAACAAAGCAGCTTTGAATACAAGCCAACATAGTTTTGAACAGGAGATAATAAAAAAGATAGCTGAACTTGGCTTTGAGTTTTAAAGGGCGTATAACTGAGTAAGTATCATTGTAAGCATCACTGCTTGATGTCCTTTTTCAGAAGCTGTAAACTGCACGTATTTCAACTGGGTTCTGCTTAATCTGAATAATTAGGCTGCACCTGGGTGCACAGGCAGAGTTGGTATCTTCTAAGTATTTTCTACCCACCCAACCTTAGTGGGAAATTTCAAAATTGTGAATAGAAAGATAGAGGCCGGCATTACATCACCCTACTCAGTTCTTCTCTAGATTTGTTACAGATGCCACTTGTGACATTTCCCCATCTTACTTTCCAAATATGAGATTAATTTAATAGGTCCTAGTTCTGAAGCAGATACAAGAATGACATGTTCAAGAATGTTTGTGGGGTGATAACCCACATTCAACGCTTTTGCAGTCTCTATTCTAGCTTCCTTTTTCAAGGTATAGCTCTTATTAATCTAAGAGTTCTTATATTGCTGAATATTAAATTATAGTCTTCATTCTGTAGTTTCTAAAAAGAGCAAACTGTTTTGTAACATTCTGACACCTTGTATGTTCAAATAAAATACAATAATTGAATAATTTGTCTTGCAATCTAGTATGTGAATCAGAGTTATGAAGCTCAGCATAACTCCATTTTTTTTTAGATTTTGGAGATTGCTTTGGATCAAAAGAATTGCAAGCAGAAGGAGAAGATGAAATTGTGACCTCTGAACTCTTGCACAAACTAGATTTTCCAAAGTGCAGGCCCACGATTTATTAGAAGTTGAATGAGAAATATGAATGAAACAGAATATTCCCTCATTGAACACAGAAAGTTCTTGATAAGAATTTAAGCAGTCTTGAATAGAGGTGTGACACTCTGACAAAGGCCTTTTAATGCTACATTCCTCTGAACAAAAGATTTCCTCCAGGATCCCCAAGACCATACTGAAAAAGCCCTACTTCCACATCCACGTGTCCATTGCTTTGGCAAGCAAGCACACAAACCTCCAGTGTAGATCTTCAGATTGCTATGAGAAAGAATTTCTCGTGTTAGATTGGAGTTATAATCCAAGGAAATGTACAGTTGCTGCAGTATCTCATCAATGTTAAAATAGGGAGTATTCTTCAGAGGGTTGGGGACACCAGAGGATAGTCTCATCCTGCCCCCTCCATCTTATGTCATAGAAACATTTTAGAAATCGGAACACTCAAAGATAACTCCATGAGAAGGAAACACACACCATTGTTATTTAATGCCTTTTTTAGAATAACCAAGAATGCACAAGTGAGTGTATAAACATTCAAGATTTTTTCTAGAGAACTTGAGAGCTTCTACCCCACTATGTGCCACTGTAGCGTGGGGAGATGCTCTCATTATGAAGTTATCTCCAGGTCATAAGGTGGTGGTTCTTCCCTCCCTGTTTGCCAGCTCCCTGCAAAGGGTCACATAGACACCTAGAAGCTTCCTGCCTAATCAATACTCATGCTTTTTATGAAAATCTATAAAGGGCAGAGCTGATCAGCAGTGGAGGAGGTGTTTGTTGGTGGTTAGACATTGCTGGAGTTATATTTGTGCTACGTGAATTGCAGTGGGTTGTGAATCCAGGTATAGTTGGAGGAGAAATCTGCAGCTGAGGTCACAGTGGGAGCAAGCAGGATCAGAGGGAGGTCTACAGAGCAGACCACTGCGTTTGGAAAGGACAGACAGACTAGAGGTCAGAAAGGACAGTTTGACAAAGGTGTTGAAATTCCAAAGCACTCAGAAGAGAGTTATTTTTCCCCCTTTCCAGTGTAAGTAGCTGTCTAACGGCATGAGTGCATCAAAGTTGTGATAAGGAACATTCATGTGAGTCAGAGAGGAAGGGAGAGAGCAAGTTAAAATGTAAAAAATACACCTGGGTAAAGAAATGTCTGTTTATTAGAACTAGCACAGGACATGCCTCCGATCCCTCCACGGGACAGCACTAGCAGAAACTAGCTGCTGCTCGGCTTTATGGGAAAAAAGGCCTAATTAAACTGTTTCTTTGGTGTGTTATGTTAGATATGGGGAAGCTTGAATAATAGCAGTTGAAAAATTGGAGTGGAAAGACTTGGAACAAATATTGACAGAGCTAAGGAAGAGGCAGTGATAGAGCTTAGAACAAAAGTAAATTCCTGGCTTTGCCAGGAGTGAGTTTCTTTCTTTCTTTCTTTCTTTCTTTCTTTCTTTCTTTCTTTCTTTCTTTCTTTCTTTCTTTCTTTCTTTCTTTCTTTCTTTCTTTCTTTCTTATCAGCTTGGAATCACGCCTCTTTTTTTTTTTTTTTGGACAACGGACTTTTAAGAATTATAGCAATTAATCAACTTTTAATATACGCTTCCGAAATAGAGACTGAAGGAATGTTGTTTTTGCTACCCTTTCTAGACTAATAAATAAGAGAATACTTACTGTTGGTTGCGCACAGATTAGAAGCACCACTATCACTCCCAAAGATTGTTTTCAGAATACTGAAAGTTATAATATTATTAAGTTGAACTAAAAGGACTGTATCCTCCAAAAGAAAAAGAGATAAAAATAATTGGTTTGAATAGTTTAAAAGGAAGAAAAATGGCGTCTAAGAGGAGGGAGATCTCTCTTTGTTAATAGCGCCCTCTTGTGATTAAGACTTAACACATGACCAGAAAAAGAAAATATAAAGCCAGTTGGAAAAAAAGTTAGCTAAAGCATCCTAAACCTTCAGATAGTGAATTTAGAAGGCTTCAAAAAGAGTACGTGGAGGAAGAAGATACAGATTTGGGAGAAGCCGTGGCCCAAGGGCAAGATTGGTCTGGTGAATTAAAAGCTTTAAGTGAGATGATAATAAAGAATTTTTCAGATGCCAAAGAAGAGAAATAAACTACAGCAACAAATGATACAAAACATCCAAGAAGAATCTCAAAAACTTAAACAAGAAATCCAAAAAATTACAGATAAGATCTCTGACTTGGATACTATTACTAAAAGTAATATGAGAAAAATATATGAGCGTGAAATAAAAATTGATGAGAACTATAAACAGATTGTGCAACTTAAAGATTACAGTAGAAGAAACAATTTAAGATTGCAAGGAATAGGAGAGATGGATTCAGAAGACTTGAGAGAAAGAATTTACTCCTGGCTTAACACTTTGAAAATGGATGTAGAGTGGCAAATGGCTGACATTGATCGTGTGCATAGAATGGGGCCAAAGACATCTTAAATAGCTTTGCCAAGAGATGCATTGATAAAATTTTGGAGCTACTATAAGAAAGATAAGCTCTTAAAATATATTAAGGACCATGAAGAGGCATTGAGTTTTGAAGGAACATGGATTCCTTCAAGTTTTTCAAGATTTAAGCTATGAAACCTCAGCCTGGAGAAGAAGTTTGATACCCATTACAACTATTCTTAGGGAAAAAAAGTACATTATTCATTGTATTGTCGAAGGCTTTCACGGCCGGCATACGATGGCTGGTGTGGGTCTTCCGGGCCCACACAGCCACACAGCCCGGAAGACCCACACCAGCCAACATTATTCATTATTTTTGGGGATGCCCACTCTTCTTAAGAATTCAACATGCTGGAAGATTTTTGAGGGTTGAGACAACAGTAGCAGCTTTAAACACAATGAGAGCGCAACACATTCTAACACAACAAGAATGGGAGGAGGAGATGGGAAAGTTGCAGAATAATCAGGAAGAAGCAGATGGGACCAAAAAATCTGAAGATGGTCTGAGAAAGGTTCAGAGTTTGAGTGTGGATGAGGAACAGGATGAGAGGAAGATGGAGAAGATGCAGGAAGATGTGGGAGATAGCATATCTACTTGAAGGAAGCAGATACAGGAGGAGAAGAAGTGACTATTGGAATGCAATCAATAGTTAAGATGCATTAGTAGGGTGGGAAATGGTAAAAAAAAAAAAAAAGTACTGAGTGGTGTAAATGCAAGAATTTATAAGGGTAAATTTAATTAAGTTATGTAAATTTTAGGTGAATTCCGGAAGAAAAAGTAGGATAATAGATTTTAGAAAAACTAGTATACTAGATGGGTTAGACCCATATAAAATTTAAGATTAGATTATATAAGTATATTAATATCTAATTAAGGAGTTAGCACTCATATCTAAAGGGAGGGAACTGGTAAGAACATACCATGAAGATGGAAAAGCAAATGTATATTGATATAAGCTAGTAGGATCCAGTGGGAAAATTAGGTTAATGTTAAAGATTTTTAGTAAAATATATCCTATAGTGTAAGCGAGGTAAAATGGTGAAAACTTTAAAGAATTTTTTAGATAAGGCATAATACCAATACCAATACCAATACTTTAATGGCCAAGTATAAAACATACACAAGGAATTTATCTACGGTGATAACAGCAAAATCAACAGTGCGTTTGGATAAGAGCAAAAAAAGATCACATGGTATTCAGCAAAGCAATGGCACGAGGGAAAAACCTATTCTGATGTCTGGATGTTTTAATATAAGGAACTCTATGGCGCCGTCCTGAAGGAAGAATTTGGAACAGATTGTACCCAGGATGAGAAGAGTCTGCAGATATCCTCTCTGCCCTCCTTTTGACCCTCACAGTATATAGTTCTTCTACAGAAGGCAGATGGATTGCAATGATCCTTTCTGCAGACTTAACTATTCGTTGGAGTCTGAGTCTGTCCTGTTTGGTTGCAGAACCAAACCAGACAGTTATAGAGGAGCAGATAACAGACTCAATGATTCCCCTGTAAAACTGCACCAAGAGCTCCTGGGATAATTTAAACTTCCTAAGTTGCCGCAGGAAAAACATCCTTTGCTGTGCCTTTTTAATAATGGCTGTAATGTTATACGTCCATTTCAGGTCTTGGGAAAGTATAGAGCCCAGGAACCTGAAGGACTCTACCACTGATACTAGACTGTTAAGTATAATAAGGGGAGGAATAGGAGAAGGATTCTTCCTAAAGTCCACAATCATCTCCATGGTCTTAAGTGTATTCAGTTTCAGGTTATTACTACCACACCACAAGACCAGCTGTTGAACCTCCTGTCTATATGCTGACTCATTTCCATTTTGAATTAAACCAATGACAGTTGTATCATCTGCATATTTCAAAATTTTAACAGAAGAGTCCTTTGAAATGCAGTCATTGGTATAAAGGGAAAAAAGCAGTGGAGAAAGCACACATCCCTGAGGGGCACCAGTACTGATTAACCGAGTACTGGAAATAATTTTGCCTAACCTCACATGTTGTTTTCTGCCTGTTAGAAAACTAATAATCCACCTACAAGTATGCACAGGCACAGTAAGCTGGATCAGTTTGTATATCATTAAATAGTAATGATTGTATTAATCAAGAAGTATAAGGTTTTTAAAATTTTGGAGTGAAATCCATGGGAAAGGTGTTCAGAAGAGAGACAGAAGAGGATTAAAAGTGAGACGGATAGAAATGGAAAGCTATGTAAGAAAGTCGAGCAGCTGGTGAGGGAAGGGAAATGGATAGATATGGGGAGAAACAGGTGTGTCCCCCCCGAAGAATTTGTTTTCTTTTTACACAAAACAAAAAATGTTTTATAGAAATTTAAAAAAACCAGTAAGTAATGTTATCTTACAGATTTGGCATAAAAATAAAAAAAAATATTTAGCCCAGGAATATCACCACTGACTCAAATTGTAGATTTAGAAAAATTCCCAGGCAGTCTTAAGACAGGACTAATAAAAGATATGGAGAGAGCTGGAGTGTTAAGATTGAAAGATTGGTTAAGTAGTTTCTTGTAGAGATGATATAAAGGAAATATTTGAACAAAATAAAATATCTTGATATAATGTACTGCAATTGGAGGCATGGACTAAGAACTGGGTAAAACAATATGGGAAATGCAGACAATTAACAAAATTATTTGCGTTTATGGTAGGAATGTGAAAAGGTAAGAAAAAAAAGGGGAAAAAGTATTTGCTGAGATTAATGAAATATTATCTATTAACTTGCAAACAAGTCCAAAAATTGCATTACTGTTAAATTTTGGAAATATGAAACTAGAATGGCAAAAGAAAGAGATAATAATTTTTGTTACTGCCTTAAGATGAATAATAGTTAAAAAATGGAAAGTTGATTCTGAATATGAGCTTGAAGATTGGTTTAAAGAAGTATGGAATATTGTTCTTAATGATAAATTGACATGTGAACTAAAATATAAAAAGGGTCTGGTGAAAAGGAATGATTTTGATGCTATATGGGGTGAATTTCTGGAATATGTTTTTGTTAAAGGGAAAGGAGTAAAATCAGATCATTATATATCATCCTTTTGGAGAGGAGGGCTTATTAAAAATTATTAATAATAAAAATCTATGAGCAAAGAGATAAGGGGGTAGGTCCCATAGGTGATGGGTGCACGTAGAGGTTAAGTTTATATGTGTTGTATTTTGGTTGGTTGATTGAATTATTTTATGTTTTATTATTAAAAAATAAATAAAAAACATCCTGAAAGAAGGGAAAGACACAGTTGTTGCTGTATGGGCATATCTCTGTAGACACCAGAATCTTTTTAATAGATGTTTTACTAACCGCAGTAGCTAATATCTTAATTTCACATTGGAAAAAGACAAGGGGGCACATTCTGTCCTTAATTTTTGACATTATTGCAGACTCTACTAATGACTTTACCAATATTGTAGAAGAAAAGTATTGTATATATTTGTATATAAATTAGGTACTTTTCATTTTGTTCTTTATAGCGTTTTCCTTTTAAAAATAATTCAAATTTATTAAATTGCATTAATTAACCTCAAAAAAAAAAAAAGAACTAGCACAAATTATCCACTTGAAAAATACTGTTAATGGTAAGCCATTGTAATATAGAGAAGAAGAGTGAGAGAGTGTGTGTAAAGTTCCAGTCCCTTTTCCCACCCTCTGACAACTATTTTTACTGTTTTAATAAAGATATTATCCAACTTTGGATTTCTGACATAACCAGTTCATCCTGATCCTGGATTAGCACTGCTCAGTTTTTTTGTCAGGACAGAAAGGCAGTTGAAATTGAGATTTTCAGAAAACTAATTCTGCTTAATTTGGTAGTACTTCTTCAGGTACCCCTAAATTGCGGAGGTCTCCAGATGAACTAACTTATCACCTCTTTTTTGCCAGAAAGATGAACCAGGGCATTATGCACTCTTTGCATACTGCCTTCCAGTTACGCTGGCCATGCTAGCTGGGGATGATTAGAGTTGTACTCCTATGCTTTTGAAGAGTGACAGGTCGAACAGTACACATGCAGACAAAAAGGGCACTCAAATATGGCCAGTGCTGCCATCTTGTGATAATTTCCAGAAGCAGCTTTTGATAATTAGTGCAGAACTAATGAAGTGAGAATTTTGGACGGCCTAGTGACGATTCTTTCTATTTGTGTAGTCAAAAACTGGAGGAAAATGTCACAAGTTCAGATAATAGAGCAAGTATTTTTTTAAACACTTAAATCAGCGTTTCTCAACCTTGGCAGCTTGAAGATGTGTGGACTTCAACTCCTAGAATTCGGGGAGTTGAAGTCCATACATCTTCAAGTTGCCAAGGTTGAGAAACTCTGACTTAAATTAAAAAATATGTTAACAACTTGAAATAATTCTGGAGATCATGCACAAGCTATATGACATTTGAGATGTCACTAATAATGGCATAGCCTTAAGGGTGTGTGGGGGCTTTTTTGGTTTCTTCCCCTAATACAGTAAAACTGTCTTTATTAAAAAGAGGGGCAGGATAGAATTGCTTTTAAGAACCAATCTGAATTCAGGCCCTCAGGTTTATCACAAGATTGAAGGAGCTGCTTTATCATCACACGTTGGATTTCCAGCAGGAAATCAAATCTGATACCCTCTGTCTTGCACTGGGGACCTATAGCTAATGGGTACTAAGCAACTGATAAAAGGTTTAACAAGTCAGTCATCAGATCTATAAATTCTCCATTAATTGCAATTCCCCATGGCTGCTAATAGGAGTCAGACTAAGATTGGATTTCAGAAGAGATTCTTATAGATTTTCAGTATTACCCTACTGCATTGCTTTTCCTTGTGTATATAAAAAGTGAGAAAGAAAGAAAGCTTGTTAGCTTATTTTGAAAAGTCCCAAAATGCTATTTGAAAGAATTGATTAGAAAATGAGACAACTGTGTTTACTATTTGACAATATTCCTAATATATAAGTGCCAACTTCAGTGGCTGCAACAGTTTCATAGGCATAATTACTCATATTTTTCACACTCAGGATTTGTCATATCATTTGCATAATATTTTTCTTCTTCTAAGTTATTAACCCATAGAAAAACTATTTTATGTCCTTGAGAATTTTCTCCCAGATCAAAACATTGTGAGGCTTTCTCATTCTGCTCTATTCTATTTATAAATGAGTGTTTGACCTTTTCCTCTTGTTCTTCCCTTCCTTTTTTCTTTTTGATTTTGAAGCACAGAAGCTAATTTCTCATTATAGAAGGCAGAATATGACAGCCTGATTCACAGTATAGTTATGTTTTGACAACATCTCCTTAAGTTTTCTCCAAAGAGCCTGTTAATCTTAGAGAAATAATTAAAATGCCTGTAATATTCTGACTTAACTACCTTTTGGTTCACAAGCTAATGCAGTGGTAGGGATGTTCAGATAGTGTTGAATCATAATTCCCAACAGCCCATCTCAATAGTGAGTGCTGGTAGAAATTGCAGCTTCGCTATCTTTGGAGGACCAGAAATTCTGTGTATCCTAACAACAAAACTTCATCACCTGTGAGCTCTGTAGCAAAGCCATGCTAGATATTGCTGAGCAGTGTTAATTTCAAAGTTGGGTTAACCCATAATTGGTAAATCTTGAGACAACTAAGTGGAATATAGGGTGAGTTTTGCTTATGATCTTCTGCCCAACCTTGGAAGCAGATGTCCAATAAAACCATCTATTAAGAGCTACAAAAAGGTTATTTCTGTCCAAGACTGGACAGTAAAACTGCTCACTTTCCACCTGGAGAATGCTAGATATTCTGTCAGAAGTACTAGGCTACTTAGAAAAATGCAGCATGCATACATTACAATTCAAAACCTTAACAGCAGTTCCCTCTTCTTTTCTTTTCTTCCCTGTGCCTTTGAGTCAGTTTTTGACTTCTGGTGACTGCCTGGACTAGTCCCTGCAGTTTTCTTGGCAAGATTTTCAGAAGTGGTTTGCCGTTGCCTCCTCCTTAGGGCTAAGAGAGAGGGACCGGACGAAGGTCACCCAGCTGGCTTGTGCCTAAGGCAGAACTAGAACTCACGGTCTCCTGGTTTCTAGCCTGGTGCCTTAACCACTAGACCAAACTGGCTCTCCCTTCTTCTCATAGTTCCCAAGTAAGAGATAGCTATGATAGACTTTATCTATTTATCATATTTTTAGGGGCACCTACCTCACAAAACATGACTCTGGGCAGCGTACAAACCATAAAAACAATTTTAAACAATTCAACAACTACAAAAATTAAAATTATTATTAAAAGGCTAGGAGAGAGTGTCACATATTATGAACAATGGAGCCACCTCATCAGTTCACCATTCCCTTGCAGCCCCCAGGCCTTTTGACACAACCACGTTTTAAGGGTTGGCAGAGATGGGGCCAGTCTCACCCTGCGGGGGAGGGGGGGAGATTATATTCCACAGGGTAGATGCCATGACAGAAAAGGCCCATCTTCTGGGTCCTACCAGATGTAACTCTTTAGCAGATGGGACCCACAACATATTTCTTCTGCCGGACCTGACGGGACAGGTAGAGGTAATCAGGAACAGACAGCCCCATGCCATGAAGGGCTTTAAAGGTCAAAACCAGCACCTTGAATTGGACCCAATAGCAAACTGGCAGCCAATGCAGCTCACAGAGCAAAGGTGTAACATGTGCCGCTCTAGGGACATGCATAACTGCCCACGCCATCGCATTCTGTACTACCTGAAGCTTCCAGATACTCATCAAGGTCAGCCTCATGAAGAGCGCATTACAGTAATCCACCTGGGAGGTGACCAGGACATGAGGGACCATGACCAGAGCCTCCTGAGACAGGAACAGGTGCAACTGGTGCACAACCTGAAGTTGTGCAAAGGCCGTCCTAGCTGAACGTTTGTTGGGCTAAACCTTCTGACATGTTCTGGTTTGTTTGGCTGATGAACTCTTCATGCTTCTTAGGACTTCTGCTTTTACACCAGCCCTAGGGAAGATATAAAAGAAGCTCTCAAAGCGCAGAAAAGCAGAACTCATGCCAATTACAAAACAACAAGATGTACCCATGTTAATGTGGGTAAGGTTTGAATGAAAAAAAAAATCCTTATTAAGCCAAATCTCTACATATACAAAGGTTATGTCTAGAAAAGAGAAATACAAGGAAAAAAAGGAAAGTGACAATCCTGCACTCATAATTTCAGGCAAAAGCAGTGTAGTTTATTGTCCTTGGTAGTTTATTACCTTCCTGAATTTGGGTTTCAGCACAAATTCAAGTTTCATTGCAGAAAGAATGGTTGGAAAGCAAACAGTTGGACCTCTTGTTCCTCCTCCTCCTCCTTTTATCCTCTCTCCTTTTGCACTATCTTCATTTTTATAGAACATGGAGGGTAATTGAAAGCTAATTTCCTGTTGCTTTGTCCAGTAAATACAAATCCTTCATCTCTGTTGTCCTGGATTTAGCCAGCATATCCAAAATCATTTACTGGCTAAACTTAACCTCCTAATGACCCTTCAGGAGGAAGATGAAGGTGCAATCTAGTTTTCTGTGGTTGTATGCCACTGTATAAATTGGATTACTTGGGAGAAGCTTTGGGGGTGTCAGAAAACGACAGACACGGGTTCGGTTGTCCAGTAGACAGAAGTTTTTATTGGGCACGTTTGCAAAGGTGGGTCCCTCCCGCAGCAATGGAGGAACCCCGAAGCAAGGTCTGACAGGTTTTTATACCCCCTATCTGTCCTCCCCCTCCTACGAGGGCTTGGCTCACAATCTCACCTTTTTTACTGCCCCGGAGCGCCGCTAATTAACCGCAAAACCGCAGACATTCCACTTTCCGAATCCAATCAGCGCAATACACATTCCAATCCCCACTTGACCCGACAGCCGCCCCCTGCCGTTTCTCTTCACTCTGGTGCGATCGTGCCTCTTGCCTGCAGTCTTTCCTCCCTCCTGCCGTCCCTCTCCACTTTGGTGCGAGTGTGCCTTCTGCCCATCCTCCCTCCTGCCGTCCCCCCAAGGCTGCCCCATGGTGCACAGCGCTCTCCCCTAGCAAACATGGTTCGTTTGAGGCCCTCACTTCTCCCTGCCTTCTCACAATCCCCCCTTTTTCTTTTCACGCCTCTGTTGGGCCTCAAACCTGACTAACAAGATTGCTCCCTTGTCCCGGACCCGGGGCTTCACACACTGGGACAGGTAATTCCCACAAGCAGGGAGGCATTGCATTAAGCAACATACTAGGACCAGTAAGGCAATGAAGCCAATGGCTAGTACAGAAAGTTGTTTTAACCAAGCAAAGTTAGGTAACCAACTAGTGAGCCACGACCAATTCCATCCCTCTGAATCCTCGGATATGCGAGAGGCTAAGGTCTTCAACTTGGCTAGTTTTGCTTCAATATAATTCTCATTGTTGGTTAGGTTAAAGCAACAAAGACCTTGAAAAGATTCACAGCCTTGTCCTGCCCTTAATAGGAGATAGTCTATAGCTATCCGATTTTGAATGACCACCCTCCTGATCTCAGTGACTTCTTCAGTGAGGGCTGCAATGAGAGAGGATGTAAGGTTGACACTTTTAGCCAGGAGGCAGGCCACCTTCCTTAGGTCCAGGTAAGTTCTTCCGCTTAGTGCAGGAACCCCTACTAAGGAGAGGGCCAGAGCCATGGCTTCTGTTTTGGACAAGAGTGTCACATCACTCTCACAATCAGATGGCAGCTCCCTTTTTCTTTTTCTTTTGATGGGTGCGCTTGTATTGGAGGCAGGGCATATAGAGAGGTCAGGCGCCCTATGGCACAAGGGCCCCCTGAACTATAGGCTGGAACATAGGTGTAAGCTTCATGTCCACATAACAAAAAGAAACCTTTAGGTAGGTATAGAGGGGTTGAGGCGTAAGGGATATTATAGACCCCTCCACAAGTGAAAGCAGGACCTTTTGAGGGCAATGGGGGTACGGTTCTGGGTATTGTTGAAATATACACATTGAGTTGCATTGGTTATCCCCAAGAGATTTAGAGCCATTTGCCTTTGATTAGTCCAGGGTCTTGGTATGGGAGAAGACCCAAAATGATAGAACATCCCCCCCCACGGGGATCATCCCCAGTGATCAAAGCTGTTTGTGCCAATTCTACGCCTTTATGTTGGTCATCTCCTCCCCTGCCTTAGTTCAGTTCCTTTTAAGTTTTACTTTGAGTCTGTCTCCCGGTTGGGCAGTCCATGGTCGGGGGTCGGGAGCTTGCTTAACCCGATGGTAGTGGGTCCAACCCCCCTGTCAGGTCCGAACCGCTGATTCAGTTGTCAGGAGAACTTGGTATGGTCCCTCCCAAGATGATTTCAGCTTCTCATCCTTCCACGTCTTTATCAGGACCCAATCCTCTGGCTTGTGGGGGTGTTGGTCTTTCAGCAAGGGGGCCGTTGAGCGAGGAGTCCCTGTTTTCTTAGAGACAAGAGAGATTGTGACAGTACCAAGAGATACTTTCTCAGGAAGGCATCCTTTAGCTCGGGGATAGGCTCTCCCATTGGAGCCAGGAAAGGTCTTCCCATCATCAGCTCAAATGGGGAGACCCCCACATCCTTGCGAGGGGCTGTCCGCATTCGAAGCAGGGCAACCGGAAGTGTCTTTGTCCAAGGTAGCCCTGTTTCCAGCCCCAGTTTGGTGAGATGTTGCTTCAACACCCCGTTGGCCCTTCCCACAGCTTTACAGTGTCTACCAAAGCCTGCACCCCCCGTGAGACCCTTCGTGCAGTTTCTCCACCATCCCCCTCATGTCAGCACGGCTCACTACTGGGGTCCCCTCAATTGTAACCCAATGACCTGCTTCCTCCCTGCAACCTTCCCTTTCCAGCAGCTGTGAGTAAACCCCGTTCCAGCCAAATTTTCCCGAAAATGTGCACTACTCCCCAGGCATATCGCGAGTCTGTGTAGACGGTGAGGGACACTCCCTTTCCCAACTCTAGTGCCCGTTTCAAAGCGTGCACTTCACACAGCTGAGCCGACCAGTCCCCTGGTAGTGCCCCCTTCTCTATTGTCTCTCCCTCCGCCGCCACTATCGCATATCCTGACTTCCTTTGTCCCTGCTCTACTCGACTAGACCCATCCACAAACCAGACCTCACCCTCCTCCAGCGGGACCTCCTGCAGGTCCTCCCGGGTCTTTGTTTGCAGCTGCAACAGGGTGGAGCACTCGTGCTCCGCCGGCTCCCATTCTTTCCGCTCCCCCGCAAGAAACTCCGCTGGGTTCAAATTCCTGTCTGTTCCTACCACCACATCAGGACTTATCCGGAGAACTGTCTCATATTTCAACATCCTCCCTTCTGTCATCCAAGCAGCCGCCTGCTGACTAAGCACACTTAAGATCTGATGGGGTGAATGGACAATCACGGGGCTCCCAAAAGTGAGTTTTTTCCCTTCTGTCACTAGCACAGCAGCGGCAGCCACTGCCTGCACACAAGTCGGCCATCCCCTCACCACTGGTTCTAGGGCTTTGCTCAGGAAGGCCACTGGTTGATATTTCCCAGCCTGTCTCTGAGTCAGCACTCCAATGGCAGTTCCCCCATGGGCTGTAACGTATAGGTGAAAGGGGGGGGGGCAAGTTCGGTAGAGCCGGGGCCGTCACCAGGCTCCTTCGTAATTCCCCCCCACTTCTCTGTGTCCCTGTCTGTCCATTCTACCCTGTCAGATGATCCTTTCAACTTCTCATACAGAAACTGAGCCTTGCTCATGTACTCATCTATCCATAGCCTGCAATATCCTACTAGACCCAGAAACCGCCGCACCTCTGTTTTAGTATGAGGGGGCTTCAACTGCATTATCCCCTGTATCCGAGAAGGATCAATCAACTTCTCGCCCTTCCGGAGTACATGTCCTAAATACTTGACCTCCCTTTCCACAAATTGGACCTTCCCTTTTGACACCTTCAATCCTTCCTCAGCCAACCAGTTCAATAAAGCCACTGAGTCTTCTCTCACCTTTACTTCCTTCTCTCCAGACACCAACAAATCATCCACATACTGCAGCACCCGAGAACCCCCAGGGGCCCGGAACCCCTGGAGTTTCTCTTCCAATGCCTGTCCAAACAAGAGGGGGCTCTCGGTGTACCCCTGGGGCAGCACCGTCCATCTCAGTTGTTGCTTCAGCCCACGCCTCCCATCCCGGGACAGCGGGTATTGGGCTTGCCGCAAACCCGTCACCCCTGGTTTCAAGGGGATGCTAATTGGGGCTATGCGAAACCGCCCCGCCCCCCCCTCCCCTGCCCATACCTCAGGGTTCACAACCTCCACGTCCGCCTCCCGCAACAAACACATCCTTTCTGCCTGTTCCACATTCCACAACTCCACTCCTAGACTACCCATGAGATCCCTTCCCAGCAAGTTCACTCTCGCCTGTGGGATCAGTAACACATCTGCAGTTACCTCCTTCCCATTCCACTCCAGTCTCACTCCCTCCAGTACGTCTGCCTTGACCAGAGAGCCTCCCACCCCCATCACCGATACCGATGCGCCCCGGGATTTCGCAATCCCTGGGATGTTCGAGAGGCTCTGGTGTCCACGAGGAACTGCCGTTCCTCGCCGGTGGGACCCACCGTGATGTTTACCAAGGGTTCCCCGTGGGTCCCGGTTGGGGAACCATGACCCCCCTAGTCGTACAGGGGGAAACTCCTCTCATGTTCTCCCGATGTTCAGCATTATTGGGATCCCAATTTGGGTCTGCCAGAGGGAATTTAGTATCTGCGGCCAGGGCATTTGGGACATTTGCATTCCTTTGCTCCCAAGCCCCGAGCGCAGCTCGCCAAATCTGGCCCCTCTCTTCTGGCGTATAGAGGTGGGCTAAAATGTAATTCAGTTCCCCCAGGAGTATTCCACCGGGCCGAGAAAAAGTTCCAATTGTTCGGCGGCGGTATGGGCGTTCTCTTGCATACGAGGGAGGGTCCTTTTTAATTCCCTCAACTCACTGGGTTTGATGGGAATCGTTACGTAACTGGTGATGGTCACCCCCTGTGCGTTCGTTCCGTTCGGGACTTCCCGGACGGGGAAGGCACTGGCCGACCTTAGAATAAAGGGCAAGTTCTGAATGTCTTGGTTCAGCTGGTCCAGCTCTTTCCGCAGCCCGGGATAGGGTGGGGGCGCCGGTGGGGGAGCGATAGGAAGAGGAGGAGGAGGAGGAGGTAGCGGCCCCCATTGAGGTCTAGTCAGCCAGAGGTCCTCCTCATCCTCCTGTTCTTTTTGGACAAAAATTTTGGCTAACTTGGGTCGAGGCCCCTCCCAATGAACATGGAACCAGACTTCCACATAGGGTTCCTGTGTTAACATTTTATGCTCCACAATGTAGTTTTTTAGTTGGGTCACCCAGTAATTACTGGGGATTCCAATGGTAGGGAATTCGGGGTCCACTAGTGGATATTTTCGCCATTCTTTAGTGCACAAAGTTATCATGGTCGGTTTTTCCAGACCCCTGGTGAATGGACACAACCAGGGTGTCTCCCACTGTTGCAACAATTGTCCTAATGGAGAATCCGTGGGGATTCCCCCTACTGCGTTTTTCCCACTGGCCCCTGGCCTTACACTCTTACTCTGCGCCTTACCCATCCTTCCTGACTACGTTTCCCACCTTACAGAAGGTCCCGGACTCTTCTGTCCCCTTGCGGCGTCCAACGCCTCGTAACCACGCTAATCTCCCCGAGATTATGGGTAGGCTGTACTCACCAGACCTCCCGGAGGTCTCCTCGTCGGCCGACTTCCTCTTTACTTCTGTCTGACTGGCGATTGGAGTCCCGTCCTGGACCCGACTCCGGGGAAAACGGGAGACACCTCAACGGGGTGTTACGGCCGATTACTCACCGGTTCCCCACAGTCCGGTCCACGTCGAGGACTCCTGGCTGGCTCGCCAATTTTGTCAGAAAACGACAGACACGGGTTCGGTTGTCCAGTAGACAGAAGTTTTTATTGGGCACGTTTGCAAAGGTGGGTCCCTCCCGCAGCAATGGAGGAACCCCGAAGCAAGGTCTGACAGGTTTTTATACCCCCTATCTGTCCTCCCCCTCCTGCGAGGGCTTGGCTCACAATCTCACCTTTTTTACTGCCCCGGAGCGCCGCTAATTAACCGCAAAACCGCAGACATTCCACTTTCCGAATCCAATCAGCGCAATACACATTCCAATCCCCACTTGACCCGACAGCCGCCCCCTGCCGTTTCTCTTCACTCTGGTGCGATCGTGCCTCTTGCCTGCAGTCTTTCCTCCCTCCTGCCGTCCCTCTCCACTTTGGTGCGAGTGTGCCTTCTGCCCATCCTCCCTCCTGCCGTCCCCCCAAGGCTGCCCCATGGTGCACAGCGCTCTCCCCTAGCAAACATGGTTCGTTTGAGGCCCTCACTTCTCCCTGCCTTCTCACAGGGGGAAACAAAAGCTGAATTCAATTTATTCATCCTTCTCAGTATGGGGTCAATCTACCAGGTGCTTTAGGGAACACTGTTGGGCCAGACCAAATTTGAGCAATTTGTAACATTCTGTTATAGTGTTCTCCATACTGTGACATGAGGAGCCATTTTCTTTGCTTTTACAAATGGTTTTTGGCTATTTTTATGGGACTGATTTGTGCATTATTTTTTAACATCACTGGCCACACAAGCCAGTCTCACTAAATTTATAAGCGAAAGTGACCTCTTGGTATTATTGATATCAAGTAAGTAGATAGCTTTTGGAAGGTACTTGTGAAGAAAAGTGCTGGGTAAACTTTTTGTGGGTCATCTTTTCCTAAATTTAGTCTAGATAGTATTTAAAAAATAACATGCATTTTTAAAACTCTTTCAACCTTGATGGCTATGATAATTTATCAGATTTTATACTAATTTGTTTCTAAGATGTACTGCTCCTCTTATACTTAAGGTGATGTATAACAAAATTGTAAAAACTCATGGAAGTCCAATTTTAGAACAGCAAAACAAAACAAATCAAAACCAGAAACCAACTATAAGTAATCAAGGTTATAGCATGAATCACAAGATGTCTAAAAATATAACAGAGGTAAAAGTGTTTATAAATATTTTCTCTTCTGCTTTGTGTCTCTCAGACTAAAAGCTTGAGAGGATAAAAGTAACTTATCTAGAGCCAAAAAGAACAAAATAGGCACTAAGAAGTCTTCTCTGGCAAAAGTATTCCATGATGGAGCGGGAACTATCACTGAACAGGCCCCATCCTGGTGTCCCTCAGTAAGTGAGGGCTTTCAAAATAGATTCTCTAATGGAGATCTCTATACTTAAATCCTGACAAACAGGGAGACCCTCAAGTATATAAACAAGAAATAGGTGTGTTCATTGAATCATACAAGTGGAAGGAGCCATTTAGAGCATCAGTTGGTTCAGGAATCTAAATTAAGTCATCCCTGATAGTAGCACCAAGATTGCTAAGGAAAGTGCAGCTGTCTAAACAACCTGCCTCTCAGTCTGATGGGCAAGACTCTTTAAATATGTCCTTATCTACCACTTTTTTTAGTGCTATTGGTGCTGCTGCTCTTCCTTGTATTATGTCAGTCCAGAAGCACAAACTGGTCATGGAGGGAAGTTAGCAACTACTGGAAAGGAGAAGCAGCCAATACAAGCTGGATAGATTCCAGCTCCAGTCAGTTCATCACTTCTGTCACCACCAATGCCACACAAATTATGTATTTTGCAAGGATTGTGTCAGGAGAAGATGGAAAATATTCCTTCCACATCAGTTCAGAAAAGCCCAGTATTAGCTGTCCTCAGCTATGTCTGGGGATGAAGAGAAGGGTCATGGAGCGGTGTCCCTAAAGAACAGTTATTGAGACATCTTCAAGTCAATGTTAGGGGGATGTGTGGATGTGACCTAAGACAATTTTATGGGAGAACAGAAGTAGAACTCGCTGCTTCCTATGAGTGATGGAGATTCCCACAAGGTCAAATGCATCTCCACTGTGGCAAGATGGATGTTTTTCTCCTTTCATTGTCAAGTTCTTAGCTGGATTATAGGATCAACATTGCTTCTTTCATAAGTGACACGGCTTACCTTCTCAATGTCGAGGCGCCAGTTGCTGTCAGCATAATTTCGGATGGAAGAACTATTGACGTGCTCATCCACGTAGTCAGTTCAGTGACAGGCACCAATTTAAAAAGGGGCCGCTTGTATTCTATAAATCTAAGATACTCAGAAAACAAAACAGGAGCCAGAAGCCAGTTCATAGAGTGGGCAGGATTCACAAACAGAAGAAAGCAACAATGATGTACAATAGAGAAACCCAACCTGGGGACCCAGAGCTGCATGCAGACCCTGAAATCTTTGGATGCATCTACCCAATATCTCCCAAATTTATTACCAAATCCTGAGTATTAATATAACAAAAGGAGAACATCGCTAAATGCATTATTACAGATTAATCATGTCAACTACATTTAATTTTAGTTAACTGTAAATGCAAATGAAATCAAATCAAAATTAGGATCCTATCCACTACTTTTCCCAAACTGTCAGCTCAGCCATAAACCATTTAGAAGGCCGAGGAAGGTTGATAAGCTGCAAAAAGATACAGGGAAATGAGCAGAGCTCAGGAAAAGCAAAAGTCTAAACATACTAAATTGGTTGGAATGTAGACATAGATTTCTCATGTTGGCCACTGGAAGTTTTTCCAGGATTCCAAACAGTGGGTCCTCAGAGCAGGATTTAGGGGCATAAGTCCATTCAATAAAATGAACAAGAAGGCCAGTGGAGTGGTTCAGCTGTTGAACTTGGACCAGGGAGAACCAGGTTGAACCTCTGCTTCAGCCGTGGAAGCTCAATGTGTGAGTGTCAACCATTTTCTCTCCACCCAGCCTATCTCACATAGTTATTGTAGGGGAAAATTGGAGAAGGGGATTCTCTGTACTGCTTTGAGCTCCTGAAGAAAAGGTAAGATATAAATCTAAGAATAATAAGAGGGAACCAATCAGAAATGTAGAAGGGCTGTTTCAACTCACTTGTGTATCTACCCAAAAAGAAGGGCATCTCTAACATAATAAAATCCAGTCTAAAATCATCCAGGTGTATCATGTTTGGTTGTTTGCAACTGCTGTCTGATAATTCCCGGGAGGTTTGCATTGCAGATGTAATGCCTTTTTTAAACTAAGAATTAAACACACACACACACATGTGCTGGGAATGGAAGCACTGGGTTCCACTGGTAATCAAACCGATAGCTGTGTGATGCAGAATAGTTATGCTGTGAATGCACGTTTGCTTGTTAGCAATTATCTTGTATGGAAAGTTGGAGCAAGAAAGATGATTTTTGCCTTAAGCAAAAGCTGTGCATCTGGACTGTCTCAGGAGCAAATGTTCTTGTGCTTTTAAATAAAGCTTGAAACAGAACAGACACCTGCTGGAGCTTAACTGCCATTCCCAGTGTCACATTTTCATCCTAGGAGGCTCAGCTGAGCTCAGTGTAATTGGAAGAAAAGGGATAATTATCTTTTAATATTCCTTCACAGGTTTAAATCTTATAAGCATTTTTCTGTTATGAGCTCTTGGACAGAATGATGTGGGTGTAAGCAAACTTTGAGCTCACTCACAGATTTGGGGGGGGGGGGGGCAGGCAAGCTAACCTGAGAATCTGTTTTGCTGACTTGCAAATTCTACTAATACTGACTTTTTCTCACTTGTATATAATTACTTGCATGACAGACTGAGCCACCCACATTTTTAGCTTAGCTCATTGTGCAAACTTAGCTCAAGTGGTTAGTTTATAGTTCAGTGTGTTGTACAAGCCCCCCAAACTGGGATAATTCAATAAACTATGGTTTATCTTGATTTATTAAATTTGTTGAATAGCTGACTACCAGCCTCTCTATCGTTTACAAAAAACATGTGAAATTGGAGTTAAATAAAGATATTTAGACTAAACTAAAAATAATGTTATTACATTTAGGGAAATCATAAGTAAGAGGGTCATGCAAATAAAATGTGAAAGATTTTATTTATTTATTTATTTATTTATTTATTTATTTATTTATTTATTTACTAGATGGAAAAGGTCATCCAACTCAAACGATGTGACTCTGGGCAGTATACAACAACAAGTAGCAAACAAAGACACAGAAGAAACAAAGGCCTAAAATCCCTAACCCCACTTGTGCCCCAGTTTTCTGCATTAACATCTGTATAATGGACTCCATAGTATATATTTGGATTCACACATCACACTAAATATGGCTTATTTTAACCATGGTTTGTTTAAAGAAGCACAATGGATGCTGTTCAAATGTAGTGCTACATGTAGATTGTAAACAACAATTGCTGTACCACACAATGCAATAAATCAAAACAAGACACACTGTGGTTAGTGTGATATATTAATCCAATCAGTGTTGCTGTGGAAATCATTGTAATGATTAACATGGAGTGTTCCTTTTATTTTCAATGTTGTTGAACCATAGGTGCAAATCCATCTAACCTCTGTATGAATTGTGGAGATGTTATTCAGCAATGCCCTTCTTGTAACAGTACACTTCAAAGTTGTTGTTTTAAAAAAAAAAATGGGGTAGGACAGTATTCATTTTAAGTTATTCAAGAGAAGTGTCATTGAAATCATTGAGGCAGATTGTCATGGCCAACTCAAGTCTTGTCAGTTTCAATGAGACTTTGTTGTGACAGATGTCCTCTGAATGTCAGCCATGAATTCCAGAGACAACTTTCTTAGAACAGCAGTAGATAAATACATTGAACAAATGACAGTATATTCTAATAAATCCCTGTTCATTTCTGACAATGTTCTTCTTTTTGAAATTCTCAACTGGCAGGCCTGCTATGCCTATCCCCAAACTAGTTTGCAATGCTCTTTCTAGTAATACTGTTGGCTTTGCTCAGGGGGTTTCAAACTATGCATTGCAGCCCCCTGGCAGGGCACTAACAAATTTGAGGAGGGCGTTGTTTTTTTTCAGGTTTGCACATACCAGCATTTGTAGAAGCACATTTTGACAGGCTCCAGTTACATTCTATCTGCTAAGTCCACCTACTTCCAACATCTGGCATGGACTCACTCACCTGTAGCACACTTGTTCAGAACTCTTCCCTCCAAGAAAGCTTGAAGGCTTTCCATGGGAATGGGTAATTAACTGGGCAGGTTATTCCTGCAGTGTGAGAACTGGGAAAGAATAAATGTGTTTTCCATTGAAACAGAAGGGTCCCCTGAAAATGGTCTGCCTGCAGTAATCAGCCTATGGTCCTTTAGCATCTGTTCCTTTCCATCACTTAAATGTTAAAATGCAATTATTGAAAGTAAGTGGTGCATTTATTTCTTGCCCAAACTTAACCCTAATAAAACCATCAGTTTTATTAATATAGGGCCTCATACAAATTCATGTATCATTTGAATGAGTTACAGCACTGCATAATTTAAGAAGCCCAGTTTTCAATTGCTTCTAACGGCATACAATTTTAAATGCATGAGTATTATGGCTAATTGTACTACCCAAAATCTACCTTCTGCCCATGCTGGATATTGATCAGAGACAGCACAAGCTAAATGCACCAGTGGCAAGCCTATTTTGACTGAATTTACACTACATAACAAACAATAACATAGTTATTGGGGTTTAAGATTTGCAACAGAAGCTTGTTTACTATAATTACTATGAGAGTAACCAGCCTAGTTGGTTTAGCATACAGTGACCTGATTCAACTGCCTCACTAAGCCATGGTTTGCTTATTCATATGTCAAGGAATAAACCACACTGGACTTGGTCTATACATTACATTAACCCATAGTATGGTTATTGATTTTAGTTTAGCAGGTTATATGAATCCAGCCCTTGTCCAATTGTAGGACATAATTTTCATTCTTGTTATACTCATCAAAACTAGATTATTTCACCGGTTTCAATAGCTGTTACAGCCCTACTGTTTTTCATGTAATTGCATTTTGTAATAAATGCTAACATAAGTGATATTTTTAATCCAAAATTAGTGTTTGAAAGAGAGAATGTATAAAGTTCCTTTGGGAGGCTGTCTCCAAATGCTGATTTATGGCTTGGAATAAACATGTGCATATACAAATTTCAAACAGTGTTAATGACTTTTGCCCAAATTCAATTCAGCTCTGCAAGCTAGACAGCTGTTAAGGAGGCAAAACAGGAATTCCACATTCCAAAATGTGCCTCTCTCTAGCACTGAGCATTGGCAAGATACTGGTGAGTTGCAATTATTAGCTTTGTCCATAAGATGGCAACATCAGCACAGGCTTTCTCTTGAAAATGGAATTCTTGATGAGAGATCAGTCAAACTAGTGGAGTGAAAATGAAAATTAATGAAATCACTCAGTGGGGACATTAGAGAACTTTAGATTCTGGACTCTGGCTTGGAGCTGTCTAGAGTAGAATGACACAAAAATGGAAGGAAGGAAGGAAGGAAGGAAGGAAGGAAGGAAGGAAGGAAGGAAGGAAGGAAGGAAGGAAGGAAGGAAGGAAGGAAGGAAGGAAGGAAGGAAGGAAGGATCTAATGATCTTAGAACAGTGTTTCTCAACCTTGGCAACTTTAAGATATGTGGACTTCAACTCCCAGAATTCCCCAGCCAGCCATGCTGGCTGGGGAATTCTGGGAATTGAAGTCCACATAACTTAAAGTTGCTAAACTTGAGAAACACTGTCTCAGAAGGAAAGGCCCTGCTCTGGATTTAATTGTGTTATATACTTCCCACTCTTTGATCTTCAGTATTCCTAAACTCAGTGCTGTTACATTTGGCATCCCACGTCTCATTCTAGTGTGGCCTTAGGTTTTTGCCCAAAGTTCTACCCTAATGTGAGAACTGATATCACAAGTCTGCCATCCTCCAAATACTTTTGGGTCTAAAGCATCCAGAATTTGCAGCTAGCCTGGTAGAGATTTCTGGCAAATGGGATCCCAGTATATCAGCAAGGTTCAAGGTTTCGGTAGCTGATGCGTATCCAGCTGGACTATCTACAGATTGATAAGTAAGTGGACTCCTTTCCTTCCCCTGTCCCTTCCACATAAACCCTTGTATATTTATAGGTTGATTATGATTTTTCATAAGTAGTTGATTATAGTTTTTTATGGGTAGCTAGATAAGTAGTTTCCTTATTTTAGATGGAAAATGGTATGACCTCTCTTTATCTCTCTCTTGCCTTCATAGCAACTGTGTGAATACACTTGATTGAAAGATGAGGTTGGCCCTAACCGCCCCTCCCAATTTTGCAGTCTGGCAGAAATTGAAACTCCCATCCTTCTCTTTTTTTAAAATCACTGACTACAGATCCAAAGGAGGTACTCAAGCTTTGAAACATGTTTCCTTAATTTAAAAAAGATGGAATTTTAGTCATTGTGTCTTCAGATACTATGATTTGGAACAGATTAGATATTATGGCCCCCAATTCAGATTAATTAACTTCAATTAAAAGAAGTTTAAACATACTCATTGAGAAGGGTCTTCCAATGAACCCCCCTCCCCCCAAAAAAACCCCACAAAAGGTCCAGATTCATAGATTCCAGATTCATTCTCTATGTTTGATATCCAAGTGTGAGTCCCAATTCTTCTGTTGCTAGAAAGTCAGCACTCTCATAGAAGAGGTGACATTCAATAGCAACTAACAAGCGTTGCAGAGCTGGATAAACAAATCTGTTGTGATGGGCTGCGCTGCGTGACCCCCAAAACAGCACAGTTAGGGCTAAGTATGTCCAGTTGGTTACAGAAGGCTGATTCCTATGAGAGGAGGAACAGCAAACTATAAACATGGAAACAGAGTGGATTATTCTAAAAGCCATAAAGGCTGACTAGAATACTGCAAAAGCTACATGGGCTACATTTTTATGAAGGTCTCAGCTGTATACTTGAATATCAAAGGCAAGAGGAATGGAATAGCAGAAGAAAATGTCTCCAAGCTCTGTTTCTCAGTTTCTCTAAAACAGCTAGCTGATCAGTGTTGTTGGAAGCAGGATACTAAATCCAGCTATGCCCTTAGCCTGATTCTCTAGAGATCATCCTATCCTACAGAGTGAACAGTTACAATGGAATAAATACATCATGTCCTGCAGGGGGTGGGGAGGTGGGATAAATTTTCCCACAATACTACAGTTCTGAATGCTTTCATATGCCATTGTTTCCAAAATTAGTAGTTTTAATAATTGTAATTTGAGAAACATCAGACAGCTCAAAAAATAAAGATCCCTATAGTTGCATATTGTCTTAAAAGCCTGAATTGTTTCTCAGCTTAAAAACTCTTACCCGTTTTGCCCAAATTGCTTCTTTTATAACTAGAGTTGCCAGCTTTGATCCAAATCCTTTGAAACAGCACTTGAATGTGCAGACATTAGCAAGTGATAATGATGATCACTATGTTGTGAAAACCTTCCTTGGCTGATTTCTTCTGATTAAGCTGCTCTTAAAAACACAGAGGAAAAATGGAGCAACCTTGCTTTACAAAGACCTAAACCAATTGTTCCCAATCCAACCACAGGATAATTCTTAAGTTAGTTCTCAAGTCACTGGAACTGACCTTCCACAGGTGCTGCTCCCAGATAATGCAAGAAACAAAAGGATATGAGTAAGGAGTTGCAGTTTAATCTGTAAACACCTACGCTCTGTCAGAATTGAGTGTAAAGAGCAGGGCCATTGGGGGGGGGGGGGCAAAACATGGTAGGCATGGTGTTGGGATCAAACCTTCACTTGTAATACCATTTCTGCCATCTTGCAGATTTTGAACACTCCATGCCCCCGTAGATGCTCCTGGTATAGAGACACCTTTCCCAACCTAGCAACCTTCAGATTTCATTGCTTGCAGTGACCATCTTCCTAGCCAGAGTGGCCCTTGATTAGAAAGGGCTGCTCCCTTCTTAACAAGTCACAGGAAGAGACCTGCTATAGTTTGGCTTTGGAGTTATAGGAATTACTCAGAGTTCTGTTTTGTTCCTTGAGGTAGACTCCCAGAGTAATATTCTGAGAATGCTAGCATAATACTCCATGCACTCTATAGGCATCCAGTGAGTCATGAAACTGATTCAGAAGGTCTGGAGGAAGCCACTGAGAACCAAGGCTCCTGGACAATGAGAGTAAATTAGCATACACAAGGTAAAATAGGGCTTTACCACTTGATAAGCATTCACAAATGCACTAGGTTTTGCCTCATCCCAACATCCAACATTGCAGAGAGGAGGAATTCCTCACTTTATTGTTGCCATATAGCCAACTAGTTTCCTTCATGGCAAGGAGCTCTGATGATAGCCAGGTACATGGATTAAGTCATAAAGTGGTTTGATTTATTTTGGATTGGTATGACATATGCAGCCAACTACTGTTGATTGCAAACCAAGGTTAATTCTTGGCCCAAGGTAAGAATTCTGCCATTGTGGCTGATTCAACAAACCATAATTAAGCAAACTATGGATTAGCTTTAGGTAAAAACCACATTCCTGCAATCATCTGAAATGTTTAGGTAGCTTCTTGCCCTTAGACAACCAGGAGCCAAAGTTTCTAAGAAGACTTCTGCTGGGTGTGTCAGGCTCTTGTGTCGTTTTCTTTTCCACTGTTACATTTGGCATTTAACCATCCTCCATCCTTGCATGGGTTTGTTCATCTGAACACCCCAAGCTCATGCCACAAGTTGTTGCCTGTGATGGACATCATGCCTGAAGTCAACCTTCCCCCATCCCTAACTGCAATTCATACAGGAGAATGGGTTTTCTTGTTCTCTCACCCTTCTCCTTTTTCTCTGTCTCTAAAACATGGTTGCTAGATTTACAATCTGAGGCCTCATGGGATGGCAGATAATTCTAGGCGGTGTCATCCCAGCTCATTTGGAAAGCTGTTCTAGCAACTCTTCTGACCTGAATTCCTCAACCCTTTCCTTGCCCTTTTTGAACCTGGATTTCTGGTGCCTTGCAAAATTGTGCCATGACTCTTGTCTGATGATGTCAAGTGTTCACCAGGTTCTGCCTAAATCTTCAAATTAAAAAAAAAAGTGTGATCCTTTTCAACTGTTGCCAAGGAGTTATTTAAACGGAGAGTACAAATTAAATGAATTAAAACACACACACACACCAGCTCTAATTAAAGACCACAGAGAATCAGCCAGAGTTGGCTCTGCCCCTGTTATCTTGCTCATCCTGGGATGCTCCAGACAATTTAAAATGTCACAGTCTTCATTAAATGTTCATTAAGGGCGCCACCAAATTAAAGAAAAATGGGATAATCATGCTTCACACTCATGTTGGCTTTTCCACTCAGAGATCAGCAAAAAGTAATTACCTATCTTCTTTTCAAGAAACCTAAGTGGGGGGAGAGGGGAGGCAGTGAAACCAATTTGTCCTGAGGATAAAATACTGGGAAGATACCAAAGAATTCCAATCTCTCTGCCTAGGTTTGTGTCCAAGGCTACCCAGGGCTCTCTCATGAGCAAAACTTAATTATTAATATCTATTATTGTTAAACACAAGTGACCTTCAAATTCTTCTCTGAGCAGCAACCTTGGGTGAAGGATTTAATTTTTAATTTTTCCAGGTAAAAGAGAACGTCTGCAAACATTTTTCAAGAACTCCCTCTTAGTGTGACAGTGAAAATGCTCCACGAGAGGAATTCCCTCCTTGATGTTTTCCTATGTGATTTAACAGAAGCATTGGAACTCAGGAAAGTTGCAGAATGCTGGAGAGACTGTACAATAAAGGCAAGACATACACACACACCCCTTAGCCATCTCCTAATTCAGTACAATGATACCACACTGCATCCATGCTTCACTGACATTTGCTTCTGGAAAAAAAAAATCTGAAGCAAATTCTCCTTTGTTAAACTGGATGAGAACTACCAGAAGAAAATAATTTCTCAGCTAGGCACTAACCTTTACTGATTTCAGGTAATTGTTTTCCCACTAAACAATTCAAGATTAAAAAAAAAAAAAAGATTTATGACCCATATTTCCTCCAGACTTTCAAAGTGGACTACATAATATTCCTCTTACCTAGGGCAGCTTCCTCAGTTAAATGACCTTGAGATCTGTTGTACTAAAACTTCCATCATAACCAACCACCGTGACTCAAAGATATCTTCTGTAACTACCAAAGAAACAGGGACCTGGTTCACATATTACATTAAGCCCTTATATGGTTTGTTTGCTTTTTGCTTAACATCTTGTGTGATGCTAGCCAGTTGTGATTTCTACAACAAATTATGATTAAGCAAACTATGACTTAGCCTATATGAATGCCTGTTACTACCTTTCTGTGTTGGTTGTAGAGAAAAAGACTTTCCTCCAATACATTAACAAAGAACTGGGTACAAGAGAGAAAACTTACTCTCCAGCCTCTCTACTCACCTGCCTATGTGGAATCCCTGCCTTTTCAGAACTATTTTAAAAAGAGGTGCTTTTAACTCTTAAATGCTGTGCTTTCTAGGTCTCTGTTGCTTTTTCAGTACTGCATTTCCAAAAGCCACTTTGCAGTGAGAACAGACTTTGTGGGTCAGGCCAACATCTGCCTAACACCATGTTTTGTCATGTCTTGATCATAATAGATGCCATTAGACAGGAGTTCAAAACCACTGGTCGTTCAAATGTTGTGGACTCCATTACCAGCATGGTCAAGGGCAATAGGAGTTATGGCCCAGGGACGTATGATCAGCCCCCCCCCCCCCCCGCCCTTTGCTAATCTAGAAATCAAAGGCAAGGCTCCTTGCTCATCTCTTGTGTCTAAGTTTCAGTGGTAAATGGTAATCCTCCAGAGATGTGAGTTACAACTTTCATAAATCCCCAATATTGTCCATACTAGCTGGAAACGATATTCCTTTTTATTTCCTTCCTTGCTTGTGTTAGATTTATATCCACCTTTCTTCCAGGAATTCAAGGCAGTGCATATAGTAACTCCTGCTGGTTTATCTCCCAAGAAACAACTCTCTAAAATAGATTCAGTTCATACATTATGTTAAACCGTGATATACTTTTTGTGGTTTTAGTTTAAGTATTGTGTGAACCCAGCTGATTGTGCCTTGCTTGGAATGATGGAATGTCAGCTTGTACCTGGGTCTCCCCTGTCCTACCGTTAACACCTTCACCACTATATCACCCTGGTCCAACTTATCAGAAGGATGCCAATTTAGGGAAAACTGAGAGACACAGCAGAAAATGTGGGGAGGGGATTTTTTTTTTGCTCAGGGACTCTTTTTAGTGTTTGAATCCCCTGCCCAGATGTAGCTCTCTAATATGTGAGAACAGAGCTATCTTTCATTAAGTAGCTAAACTAGCACTTAGAGGCACATAATCACAAAACAAGATGCTCCTTCAGCGCTCTACAATAGAGGGGATCGGAGGGGATTAGATTATTTGTACTTTTTTCATCATCATCTTTTATGTGCAGACATTACAGAACATCAAGTATTCACTTAGAGAGCCTCTTAGGAGCTTGTATTCCTTTCCAAATTATGCTGGATGTTCCCTGGGTGATGGTGACTGGCTCCAAACCTGCTCTGATATGTGATTCCTTTAAACTGTCCCCCCAGGGGACATTTCTAACACATCTCAACAGAGATTTATGACAATTTATCATAAGAATAGAAAGCCTTATGGGATGAGTAGTGTGTCAATGGCAAGTCTGATCGAGAATGGCAACGTTTGCTTCAAGCAGCCAAGATCAAAGTTGGCTTGACAGCATGTGATGTGAGTCAGCTGTGCAAATGATAAAGATGGGCCCGGAAATACAGAGGTCTAGTCTGTGTCTGGTTTCATAAGTATGCTAGTCCATGGTTTATGTGGACCATAGTTATGTGTTTTGTCCTATGGTAGAATGGAGTGGATAGAACCAGCAAGATTCTGGGTTCAACAATCCACTCACTTCCAAAGCTCATTGAATTAGTTGGACTTAGTTGTGTCCTACTTCAATGTTTACTCACAGAGAAGGAGACATGTATGCTGACTTTCTGATATCCTTGGAGAAATGGTAAATGAAGGAATGACAACTTTACATAAAGGTAAAGCACTACATACCAAAAGAAAAGGTTGTAGCTCTTATTCTTTTCATAGTAGCTCCCTTGCAACTTTATAATCTCAGAACTGTAAAGTTAAGAGGCATGCATTGGGATCTTGGACATCCAAGAGCTTCAAAAGCTGAAAAGATGTAGGTGAAATCAGAAAGCAATGCCAGAGTGAGAAGGATATACCAATGGAGCCTGCTCTTCAGGTTCCTGCCAATAACATGAACGTCAAGGTAAAAAGCCTTTTCAGCAATAAAATCCCAGTTCTGCAACAGCCTTTCCAGGGAAGTTGCTGACATAGATGAAGATGTTTTCATTCCCTCAGGCCTTTTAAATAATATGTCTTTTACAGCAGAGGTCTCTCTGTTAGAAAACCTAGTATTTTAATTTGCTTATCTTTTAATAGGGGTAAATGTATCACTACAGTCTCCAACATAACATCCAGAGGTGTCAATGTACCTGTAGACATCTCTCCTGGCACCAGACAGGTGCTCTGCCCTGGGTTATTTTTAACACATTAAAAATTCTACAAAATGACAGTCTTTACCATCATCTTTAATTCCATGAATGCCTCTAGAGCCCAAATGGGTCCCATAGAATCACAGAGTTAGGAGTTGGATGCAACCACAAAATCATCTTGTCCAACCTTTTGCAATGTGCAGGAAAACCAACTAAACCATCCTTGTGAGGTAGCCGTCCAGCTTCTTAAAAATCTCCAGAGATGGAGAACCCACAACCACTGTAGACAGACTGTTCTACAGGTAGTCTTCATTTAGCAATCTCATTTGGGAACAGCAACTCAGTCATTAAGCAAATTGGTCACTAAGTGAAACCGTGACTGTGCTTAGGATTTTCCTTCAGCTTTCCTTTGTTTTACAGGCCTGTGAAGGTCATAAATGTGAGGATTGGTCATCAAGTTACTTTTTCATCACCAGTGTAACTGCCAAATGGTTGCTGAAAGAGGACTACCTGTATAGTTGTACAGTCTTACCATAGGAAGTTTTTCTTTATATTTGAGTGAAATCCAGATAGCTGCACGTGGGTAGAGTTAGGTGTCAAAATCTACAAGATGGCAGGCATGGTGTTGTGATCCAAGCATTATACCTTTACGTTCCAATTCCAAAGAAGGGCAACGCCAAAGAATGCTCAAACTATCGCACAATTGCACTCATTTCACATGCTAGCAAGGTTATGCTCAAAATCCTACAAGCTAGGCTTCAGCAATATATGAACCGAGAACTACCGGATGTACAAGCTGGGTTTCGAAGAGGCAGAGGAACTAGAGATCAAATCGCCAACATTCGCTGGATCATGGAGAAAGCACGAGAGTTCCAGAAAAATATCTACTTCTGCTTCATTGACTATGCAAAAGCCTTTGATTGTGTGGATCACAACAAACTGTGGCAAATTCTTAAAGAGATGGGAATACCAGACCACCTTACCTGTCTCCTGAGAAATCTGTATGCGGGCCAAGAAGCAACAGTTAGAACCGGTCATGGAACAACCGATTGGTTCAAAATAGGGAAAGGTGTACGACAAGGCTGTATACTGTCACCCTGCTTATTTAACCTATATGCAGAGTACATCATGAGAAATGCCAGGCTGGAAGAATCACAAGCCGGAATTAAGATTGCAGGGAGAATCATCAACAACCTCAGATATGCGGAGGATACCACCCTAATGGCAGAAAGTGAAGAAGAACTAAAGAGCCTCTTGATGAGGGTGAAAGAGGAGAGTGCAAAAGCTGGCTTGAAACTCAACATTAAAAAAACTAAGATCATGGCATCTGGACCCATCAATTCCTGGCAAATAGAAGGGGTAGAAATGGAAGCAGTAACAGACTTCATTTATTTGGGCTCCAAGATCACCGCAGATGGAGACTGCAGCCATGAAATTAAAAGACGCTTGCTCCTTGGGAGGAAAGCTATGGCAAGCCTAGATAGCATATTAAAAAGCAGAGACGTCACCTTGCCGACAAAGATCCGCATAGTCAAAGCTATGGTTTTTCCAGTAGTAATGTATGGCTGTGAGAGCTGGACCATAAAAAAGGCCGAGCGCCGAAGAATTGATGCCTTTGAACTGTGGTGCTGGAGAAGACTCTTAAGAGTTCCCTGGACTGCTAGGAGGTCAAACCAGTCAATCTTAAAGGAAATCAACCCTGATTGCTCATTGGAAGGATCGATAATGAAGCTCAAGCTCAGATATTTTGGCCACCTAATGCGAAGAGAGATCTCTTTGGAGAAGACCCTGATGCTGGGAAAGATTGAAGGCAAAAGGAGAAGAGGACGGCAGAGGATGAGATGGTTAGATAGCATCACTGAAGCAATGAGCATGAAACTGACCAAACTCAGGGAGGCAGTGAAGGACAGGAAGGCCTGGCGCAATATGGTTCATGGGGTCACGAAGAGTCGGACACGACTTAACGACTAAACAACAACAACAAATATTCATGTGGTGATGCATATACAAAAAGGGTATAGCCTGGATCACAACATCACACCTGCCATCTTGCAGATTTTGAACCTCCCACCCTGTGGACACTTCTGCTGAAACTTGTACCCATTATTTCTAGTCCTAATTTCTGTGACAATGGAATTTTTCCTAAGATACTCCTTTATGTACCTGAACAATGGCATCATATCTCCCTCAATCTTCTTTTCTCCAAACTGAACATCCCAAGTACCTTCAGAGTGTCATCATAGGGCATGTCTTCCAGGTTCTGTCTCAACTTTGTCACTTTCCTCTTGGCCCATTCTAACCTGTTAATATCTTCCTGGAAATGTGGTACCCAGAAGCAGATACTGTATTCCAGGTATGTAATCTCAGTGAAGTCCATTCAGGGTATGCATGATGGGGTGGCCACCATCTTGACTTTTTTTTTTTTTTTTGTGACTCCCTCTGAGGACATCCCATCTAGCTCAGTATCTGCATTACAAAGGGATTGAATTGATTAGTTTGGAAAGCTCTCAAACCTGGATTGGCAACTTTTGAATTCTCTGGAACAAGAACATGCTTTTCCTTTTATTTTTTTCTATTCTTCTTGACCTTTGGTTGAGTCTGTCAATAATTGCAATTTTGGCAAAATCAGATCATGCCTCAGTAACTGTTAGCACACCAAGGTAGACTAGAGTAAGAAACCAATGCCATATACTGCCCGTAGATCAGGACTGCTTTTATTGTAACAGCTGTAGTAACAGAATCTTACAAGTCAGAATGTACTCCCCCCTCCTTCACTTTATACTTGTGTGAACTAAGGAGAGGCTTGTCTCTTTTTTAAAAATATTTTTTATTAAAGATTTTAACAATAGTAAAAGATAATACAAAATAAGATTAAGAGAAAAAAGAAAAATAAAGAGAAGAAAAATAGAAAGAAAAAAATAGAAAATGCAGAAAATAGAAGGAAGGGAAGGGAAGGGGAGGGAGGGAGGGAGGGAGGAAGGAAGGAAGGAAGGAAGGAAGGAAGGAAGGGACTTCTTATCTTCTTTACAGTAGTTGGAAACAGACTTAGTATCCCTCCTCCCCCTTTGAAATTACATTACATAGATAATTTCCCATATTCAACCCTTTTCGATCAGTAAATCCAAAAATCATTAACTCAGTTCTATCCATTTTCAGCAAAAAGTCCAAAAAAGAGTTTCTAGTATTTTGTAAAAGTACTTATTGTCTTATCCCTGATCAAGCATGTCAGTTTTGTATTTCTTTCTCTTACATAGTATTCTGGCATTATTAATCCTTAACTTGACATTAAGATGTTGTGGTAGAACTTGATCTCCATCCATATAATCTTCCTCCCATCCTAAATTTTTTTAAGGCTTCAACAGCCCTCTCCTTACTATTTTCACCAAGTTGTTCTATAAGTCCTCTTGGTCTCAAACAAGATTTTTCCTTTTGTAAATCCAATAGTAATCCATAATCTGCATCATTTTTCATCTCTTGAGTTAATATTTGTATTTCCTCTGTTTATTATTTCTATTTTATTTTCCAAATTTCCACCTTGATTTTAATTTGTTTCACTTCTCCACTCAGTTGTCCTGCAGATTCTTCAAAGTTATTTTTTATCTCTTCTTTCAGATCTTTTTTAAATGATGCAGCCACATAAGCAGTTATTGATGCTGTTATTGTAGCTGTAACATTCTGTCCCAATTCCTCAAAGGTCCATTTTAATCCAGAAAGGGGAAATAAAAGTAAAAGAGAGCCTCCCGCCTCCTTTCTCTAAATTGTTAAGTCTTTACAAGGGAAGAAGAGAACAACAACACACTACGCTTCTTGGATATCCTCATCAGCAGAGGAAATGACAGCAAATTAGAAACACAAGTCTATTGAAAAACAACCCACACTAACCAAGTGCTCCATTACCAAAGTAACAACCAACCTTCCACAAGAGGAGCTCTGTAAGAACATTATTCAGAGGAGTACAAACACACTGCAGTAATCCAAAACACCAGAACCAGGAAACAGACCATCTATACAACATCTTCCAACAAAATGGATACCGATGCAACTTTATCAAAAAGTGCCTGACCACTCAACCCACTACAGCACAATCAACACAAGCTATGAAAGCATAACACTTCCATACATCAGAAACATATCAGAAATAACCAACAGACTATTACAACCACACAGCATCATCGTAACACACAATCCAAATAAAGCCCTCCAAAACATCTTAAGTAAATCAAAAGACCCAGTAGCCCAAGAAGAAAAAACAGGACTCATCTACAACATACAATGTAAGGACTGTAACAGCCACTATGTAGGACAGACAGGCAGAAGACTAGCAGAGTGCATCCATGAACATCAGCTAGCAGTCAGAAGACATGATGAAAACTCCTTAACCTCATAACACATTGGCAGACTCAATCATAGTTTCAACTGGGAAGCTATGAGCACTAGACCAAGCTAAATCCAAAAACGTGAGGGAATTCCTGGAAGCCTGGCATTCAGACAAATCAGCCATCAATAGATACATAGAGATAAACCACATTTATCCACCATTCCAAAGAGAACATAAAAAAACTAAGAAGGAAACAAAAAGACCAGAACACATCCTTTCCAGCAGCCAACACCCAGATAAGCAGAGTTTAACACCAGACAAGCAGAAAACAATACTCTAATCAAGAAACTACCAAGGAGAAAACCACACCCCCACCAAAACTGTCAGGGCAAGCCACTGTATATAAACAGGGAGCAAACCCCACACTCACCAGCATGATGATGTTACCTAGTCTGGTAATGAAACATCTCCACAGTTCAACCCTGAGCTACAGATATTCTCTTCTATTGTCTTTAGCCCCATTCAGCACACAGTAATTCTGTAATCAGATAGTCTTTAGCAACATCTCCTTATCTTTTGTTTTGCAAAACTGTCCAATCATTGTCCCCAATTAGTCCAAATAAAACTCTTTCCCGTGGAGATAGATATTATTTGTTTTTAAAATACTTTAAAATCAGTAAATCCAAATTCAACTGTCCCCTTAATCCATTTTAAACTTTCTCAGTTTAAACTTTTGGCAAGCTTTTTGCCTTTAATTATTTTTAAATCCTTTAAATTGTTCCTTTGCTCTTATCTTTAATCTGGGGTGAAGGATCACTCACCAGGTGGCTTGATTGCTCTGCTTCATCTAAGATCTCTCTTTAACTTTGAAATAATTGTCTTCCAAATGTGTTTAAGAAAGTGGGGGCCTGATGCAAAGAAGGCTTTTAACAATTTGAACTGGACTTTCTTATTTAAAGTTTGGAAGATATGAATTCTGGAGAGAATTCTATAAAATGGGTAAAGTCGATTTATACTTCACAGAAAGCACACATTACTGTTAATGGAGATGGGACAAAACCATGTGAGACACAAAAAGGAACGAGGCAGGGTTGCCCACTGTCTCTTCTGTTCATTTTGGTTCCTGACATTTTGAATAGAGACAAGACCGGATGAGAGGATTGTGGGAGTAAAAATTAAAAAAGAGACTTACAAGTTAAGAGCTTTTACAGACGACTTGGTGTTGGTTTTGGAAGATCCTTTAAAGGGAGTTGAAATACTAATGGGAAAGTTAAAAGAATTTGGTGCATTAAAAGGTTTTAAGATTAACAAACAGAAGACAAAGATGTTAATAAAAATATGAAGACACAAGATCAAACAGAATTGTTGAATAAAAGTGGTTTTAAGAAGGTAAAATACTTGGGTATTACTATAACAAATATGAATTATATGTTATTTCAACATAATTATGTTAAGACATGGAATGAAGTTAAGAAAGATATGACAAGATGGGAGAAAATCCAACTGTCGTTGGGGAGAATTTCTATGATTAAGATGAATGTTCTACCCAGAATGTTATTTTTGTTTCAGATAATACTGGTCTTAACAACTGATGCACCATTTAAACATTGGCAGAAGGATATATCTAAATTTGTGTGACAGGGGAAAAAACTATGAGTTAAATATAAGGTGTTGCAAGATGTAAAAGAAAGAGGAGGATGGGGTTCACCTGATTTGAAATTATACTTTGCAGCTTATTTCTTCGTTTGGATGAAGGACTGGATGTTGCTGAGGAATAGAAGGCTTTTGGGGCTAGAAGGACATGACCTGAGATTTGGGTGGCCTGGGTATTTATGGTACAACAAAGCTAAGGTTAATGTAGATTTTAAAAATCAGTTCGTTAAACATGCCAGACTGAGAATATGGAAAAGATACAATCCCAGGTTGTGCCCTAAAATATGGTTCTCACCCCAGAAAGAATATTTCAGAAGAGAAATGATAAGTAAACACAAATGGCTAACTTATGGCTACATATTAGAATTTTGTCAAGGAGAATATAAAATAAAGTTGGGAGAAGATTTAGTGGCAGAAGGATACACTTGTCAATGGTTTACTTATGTAAAATTATCAGAAAGATTTAAGGTAGATAGAAGATTTTTTGGTTTTGAGCAATGTAAGACTGAGTTTGAAATAGAAGTGTGTACAAATGATGAACATGTTATTTTAGCAATAACTTCTATTGAAATTTGAGACAGAAGAACTAGTGAAAGAATGTATGATGAAGTGGGCTAAAAACTTTGGATATAATATTCAGATGGAACAATGGGAGTATATGTGACTGAAAGGACTAAAATTTACACTATGTTATAATCTTAAAGAGAATTTTTATAGAATGTATCAGTATATGTGATCAGAGAAACTGTCTGAAATGTATAAATGTACTTCAAATTTATGTTGGAAATGTGAACAACAACAAGGGACTTCAAATATATGCACTCATTCAGAAGATTTTAAAGATTAATATACAGTTGAAACTAGAGGCTTTTCTTTTGGGACTGATTGATACACAGTTGGAAAAAAAGTCATGGACCTTTGTTTTTGTACGTGGTAACTGCAGTGAGATTATTACATATATGAACAGAGGTGGAAAGATTCAGCATTAGCCACAGTGGAGGAATGGATGGTGAAGATGATGGAACTTGCAGAGAGGGTCAAATTGACATCTTTAATTGGAGAAAAGACATTATCTAAGTTTATGGTTGACTGGAAACCCTTTATAGACCTTTTGTGTGAAACAGAAAAAGGTGAACTTATATTTATGGTTTTGATGATTAAAAAAATAGATTATAGAAAAAATGAAAATCATGATGTAACTATAGAGTAAGAGTTAAATTTATATGTATCCTTATAACTGCTATAAAGAAAATCAGAAGCTACTTCTTTAAACTTCCTTTTTTACTTTTTTTCCCTGCACTTTTGGCTTTGTTCTCTCTTTTTCCTTTCTTTTCTTTATTCTATATATCTGTTTCTGTTAGTTTTTATCTTTCCTTATAAAAATTTTAATAAAGTTATATTTAAAAAGAGAGAGTGAGGGCTTTTGCAAACCCAATGTCCTTTTGCAGGCTCCGCTGCAGCTGTGAGCTCGCTGACTCTTCTGCAGTCCCTGGCATTCAGATTCACAAGAAGCCTGTAGAACGCTTCAGATCTTGTGGGTTTCCTCATGAGGAGCAGCCTTTTGAAGCACAATCTGGGGGGGGAAAAGGCTAAGAAACTTTTGAGTATATATGCAAGATGACCCACACCAGACTTATGAAAAGGATTTATGAATGCTAAGCAGGAACTTGATATCTTTTACGTACTTGAAACAAATTATTTATTGAATTGTACAAAGCAAAAATAATGGGAATGAGGAAAAATCCTAGATTAGCAGCTTCCCAATTAAAACAATAGAAATAATGTAATGTTATTTCCATTATTACAGACACCCAGAGTAAAATACACATTGATTTAGACTTCAAAGATCAACAACTTTGATTATTCGTGACTATATCATAACAAAACAAGTGTAATAGAAGGAGAGATTAATTCATGTTTACATAAATTGCTCTTTCTAGTATCACAGATGATGAAGCTGCCTCTATAGTTGAACCTTTATATCTCCTAAAAATAATAGATACTATTAAAAATCCAATTTCTTTGCTAAATGTTGATTTAGAAATATTGACAGTGATACTGACATGTAGATTACAAATAATTTTATCTTCAACTATTCATCTGTCTCGTCTAGTTTTATAAAAGGGTATAGAGCATCTGATAGTATTGGCCCAATTCAGAAAAATCACAATCAGCAGTAGTAGTTTGTTTAATGTGGAAAAGGCTTTTGATGTGGTGCAATGGAAACTTCTGAAACAAGTTTTAATTGAATATGGCTTTTCTGTTTTTTATTAGCTGAATCAACACATGGTATTCTAATCCTTTTGCTAGAGTTATTACAAATGGGATTATCTCTTCTTCTATTAAGAAATCTTGTGGAACACATCAAGGATGCCCTTTATCACTAGATTCCATAGGGTCTTCTTTAATAAAACTTCTTGAAAGGTAAGAGGATAATGTTACAGCAACTGAAATACTTTCACTTTTCAACCTAATTTTCCTTTTAGTACATTACAATGGAGACTTTTTCAGCCTTTTCCTAATGACATTTTTGTGCACCAGTAAACTAGCTGCTTTCTTTCTAGATAAATGAAGAATTAGCAGAATTCCTAACCATCAATTATATTTTTAGCAGATTCTGGACAGACTATTACAATTGGCCTGTTTTATTAGACACTGTCAGTACAACAGTGACCAGAACTGATGAGAACTATTATTATATACTTATGATATGTCATGTATAATTACATCTATATACCAAAACTTACTGATTTTGTGCAACAGCTTGGTATTTTATCATGTTATTTGATTAACTGGAGCAAGCTCCATATACTTTCTATAGGCTGCAATGTTTCTATGGAGATTTCTAATACTTGGGACTTTAATTATTGCTTAAATAATTTTAATTTTAAATATTTGGGAATAGTTATCCCAAAGGAATATTCCTTATTTGTGACTCTAAATATCTTAATTTTTTAAAAATCTCAGACGAAAATCAACACAAATATTAAAAATTGTATTGCACTTATGGAGAAAGGTAAATGTAGGAAAAAATATTATTTCAAGACTGATTTCATGAGAGGCATTCCCATGTTAATAAGTCACTGTGTGTGAGTTGGGCAGCCATATAAATTTGTTTAATTAATTAATTAATTAACTTTATTTCCAGCAGTAGATAAAATATTAAGAAATATTTTATGGAAAGAACTCCTAGATTAACTGTACTGTGGTTATCATATTATTTTCTATTATTACTACTACTACTACTACTATGACTACTATGATTACTACCAATTTTTTATGGAATTCAAATTTCCAAAAGCTACTGTGGGCATAGTTAGAAAGTTATGTGAGATTCCTTTGAAATCATAGCAAGGGCTTGGCTTTAGTTATAGTTCTATAGTATTTCCTGCTTTAAAAGCTGCAGGGAACATTTTGAAGTTGTTGGAACAAAAATATAATGTTGACCCTTATTTGTGGAACTAACTTACATATTAGGATAATCAGAGTTTTAAAATAGCTGGTAAACTTTTGGGTGGGGAACAGAAGTCATGAACAACTAGGAGTGTACTTTAGATTGGTTTACTTCCCATGGAGTCTTCAAACCACCTGAGCAACGGTAGAAATAATTTTTATAACCTAAAATGGCAAAGTATTTCTCTGAAACACTTCTCGATTTTACAGTTTTGTCTGAATGTGTTAGCACCAATAAAACCCCATATTATTATCACTACTTGAGAATGACTTAGAAACTCCTAAACCTTCAGAATTATTTATGAACAATCAAAGCTTATACTAAAGTGGATATTAGATATTTGCAAGAACTTTAGAACAATGAGTTCACATATCCTATATTAGCAAACCAATGGTAAAGGTTATTTAAAATATTAAATATATTTCTCATGACATTAAGATGAGATTAATTCAACAAAATATTCTTTTTCATGTTTACTGGATTCGCCAGAGAATGTCTTTAAAGGACTGATTATCAACTTCACTAGGCCTGGGAGTATAAAATGGATGAGGGGACTTATATAAATGATATGGACATGTTCTATTGAAATTCTATTTTGGTTTGCAATCAGTAAGATTGTTAATGTGGTATTACAAGAAGCGTTATATTTAAGGACATAGAAGTATCAGGGTTTCTCAGGATATGAATAATCATGGACTTATTGAGCATGAGGGATAGCAAAGAAGATCACTGCTCAGTGTTGAGAAGATGGAGCTGCCCCAGAATTCATGGTTTCTGAGTTGGGTTTTTATTGATGTGATGAAAGGACTGATGAATTTTATTTCATGTGGTCAAGCTTTAATTTTTCTGTGTGTATAACATGTATTTTTGCATGCTTTTCTGTATTCTTCTATTCTTTTTCCTTATATTGTACATAAAAGAGTAACAAAATAATTAAATTCAAATAATTGTTTTCTAAAAGACTGGGCTGGAGGGCAATAGCCCCCTTCAACTGTTGTCTCCCAGCAACCAGCATTTAAGATCTGCAGCCTACAATACAGGAGACAGTAAACAATCATCAAAATTAGTAGCCAAGAATAGTCTGATCCTTCATGAATCTAGCCAGTCCCCTTTTAAATCCGTACAAATTGCCTGCAATTCACACACTTGCTGGCAGCAAAATCCACCATTTAACTCTACCCTCTGTGTAAAAATAACAACAAACATTTCCTTCTGTCTGTCCTGCATCTCTCTGCATCTAATTGCAATGAATAACCTTGAATTCCAACATTGATTGATTACATGCCATCAGGTTGGTGTCGACTCTTAGCAACCACCTAGATTTTCTCCATGATGATCTGCCCCTTACCTGATCCTTCTGGTCTTCCAATAGTGCACGCATTGCCACTGTATCTGAGTCCATTCACTTTGCTGCTGGTCATCCTCTTCTCTTTCCTTCCACCTTGCCCAACATTAGAGCCTTCTTTAGAGATCCAGGTCTTCACATGTGTCAAAGTAGAATTCCAACATACAGAGGAAAAGAAAACTTGTCTCTATTCATGTTATGACATGCATATCTAATTGTAGACACATTTGTCATCTCCCCCTCCCTTAATCTCCTTCATTCCAAGCTAAAGAAATCCAATTGTTATAGTTTTTCATTTTGATTTCCTCTTTAATTTTCTTTGCACCTTTTCTAGTTCTATCACATCCTTCTTCAAAGGTGTGGTGATCTCAAGTAGTGATTGCCCCAAATGACAGGTGTTTGCACTCCAACACCTTGTTTGAAAGCATGCTGCACTACTTAGGACAATGATGAAGTTAAGTGGGGACCTTAGGAAGTATCCTACAGGAAGAAGAAAAAGTGGTTGGCAAGTAGTTTTCTGATAAATGACTGTTCCCAATTTTAGGAGTAGGAAAGTCTCTCCTTTCCATAGGCATTTGGCAAGAATAACCGCCACATGTTTCCAAATTCCAAGTGTGCTCACCAGCTCAGAAAGCTTTAAGACTGCAGATGTAGGGCATCATAATGCTGCAGTATGATAACACCTGTTCGGAGATAGCTGTAAAAAAGAGTAAGTAAGTAAACAATTCAGCAAATTATTCTTATTTGATTTGTTGCTAGTATGCTACTTACATAATAGCTTTGATAAGTTATTTGAATCTTCATGTGTAGAGGCAGTTTCTGAAGACAAACAACTGGGAAAGGCTATTGCTTGCCCATTATCTCCCATTGAATCATAGAACTGGAGAATTGTAAGGGATCACAAGGACCATCTATTATTGTTATTGTTATTATTATTATTATTATTTTGATTTATATATCTAGTCCAACTCTCTGCCATGTAAAATGTCCCTAGAGGCATCAACTAGCCATTGCTGAAAATGATGCTGGCCCAAGAGGGACTTGATCTATATGCTGTAGACTGAACCTTGGTTTGTCCGTCAACCCTGGATTTTCTTTCAGTAATATCGCTACAATAATCAGGCCTCTCAACCTGCAAGAAAGAAAAGAGAAAAGAGGTCAGAGGTGCAACCTATTGACTTGTTTGTTCAGAAAAGAATTTTTTTTCCCTCCCCCACAGATTCTTTCCACATATCTTCCCATTTTTTTTACTGTCACTGTAGAAAGTAGCTCTCCAGCTGCAAGTTTTATGATGTGGCTATTTAGAAAGAAATATTACAGGAATGTGATCGTTGCTAGATCTGGAGTTGCTGTAAACATTGCTTAGAAGCTATGGGTGTTGTTTTCTTCTCTGGAGAAGGTAACAATGTGTGCAAAGGTAAGAGACTGGTAGGTAAATTGATACCTTGGGCAATTGCACCATTTTTTGATGTGATAGTGGAGAACTGAAGGATGCAGGCTTTGAGGTCACATTAAACTCCGCATCAGAACTAATGAAAAATGAGCCATACGCTTTAGAGCAAGTTCCATCAACTTTGCTATGGGAACTCTGGTGTGCAACTCTGAACACTCCTCGTACATAACACATATATTCATACAGAAATACATGCCATTTTAATGGAGCTACATCTTCCAGGCCAATGAACAGACTTGTTTGCACAGGAGCATCTGTCTATCATGCTATATGGGCCTTCTATAGAAAACACTGAGGACTCTGCCCTAGTCAACAGTTCTCCTAGCACCCTTTATAAAAATGCTTTCTTAAATTGTAAAGATAAAAAAAAGGATGAACTCCCGAGCTCTTTCAAGGAACTTTAAATATGGTTAATAGTGTAATAGATAACAATAGGGATGATAATAGTAATAATAATGATGATAAAAATAATATGTATTCCTTTATTACATTTTTACACTGCCAAATCCTCCATGGACTCATGGTTTACAACTGATAATTAAAACATTTACTGTACAAATACAATTAACACATCCACGGTAAATAAACCAATTTAAAATAATGAAATCTAAACATATGGTAGTTACAATAGTTGGCAGAACATTACCAAACCAGCAACAGCCATAACAGTACAAATAACAATGATGGCAAAAAATTAATTAGCCAATACAGCCTGGAAGAGCTCCATCTTTGTCTTCTTCTGGAAAGACTTTAGAGAAACAGAAGGAAAGGCACCAGAGAATCAGCAGCAGCAGCGAACATATATTACTCTTTAAAGTACCATATGTGCAAACAGGAAAGAAGTTTGTCTTAAAGATGTTGGCCTCAAAGAATTTACAAAGTAAACTCTGGATGGAAAAGTGAATTTTGAGGATGGATTTAAGAGAAAAGAGGTTGAGGCTTTGATTGCAATTCTGCATCTGCCATCTTGCAGATTTTGACATGCTTACACACACACACACACACACACACCAGTGCTGTGAGGGGATGTTACAACAAAAACCTTACCCTTCTGGATACAGTGAGTGTACATATATATAATAAAGGGCTGTGATTCTGAACATGACACCGTGCCTGCAATCTTGCAGATCTTACTCCCCTTTGTCAATGCCCCCACTCCCATGGCATGCAGTTATTCTGGGAAACAGTGAAGAAAGAAGCACCTTTTTAAGAGAGGTGGGAGGTGACTTGTGGTGAGGTAAAATTAGATACCAACATTGGATAAATAAAGGGAGATTGTTTGTTGCTGTATTGTCCTTCATTGGGCTGGTCTGCTTGAAAATGATCTTATCGCACCCTGAAGGTGGTTTGCCATAGCCTAGGAAGCACCATGAAAACAAAAATGTTCCAGTCTTCCACCTTTTTCCTATCCTGTATATCTATGTTTGCATCAGGTATACCAGTGTTTGTCCAGGTATCAACATGGGCCTTCCCTCAACTCACAATAGGACAGTTTTATGCCTTCACCACTTGCTTCATGAACTATCCATGAGCTTCTGCTGAACATGGTGGGAAAAAACACGAGGGGAAAGGTCTCCCTTTGATGTTACAATCACAGATCCTTGGCATTTATAGCATACATTTCAACATGCAAGATTCCTCGCAGATACAATCTCAATAATCCTTATAATAAATGCTGTAAATTTGACCACTATATCATGGCCACTGGATATCAGATGAAGACCTCAGGAGATAAAGGCAGCAGTATTTGCTTCCCAGAGCTATTGTGCATCCACTTTCCTTCACCATAGAATACAGAGAGGAGCAAAGCATGGTACAAGGTAGGAGCTAGCTCCCTCTGGCTCATCTTCCATTAACAGAAAGGTGATGTTTCCTTTGAGGTGAACTAAGCTCCTACCCATTTTTTAGATATACCCATGAATTTTCCTTAGCCACAATACAAAAGTGGGTTGCCACCGCTTTCTTCTAGGAAAAAGAAAGCCTTGGGATTCCCTGATAGTCTTCCATCCAAGAACTAACCAGGCCCAACTCTGCTCAGCTATCAAGCCCAGATAAGGACAGTCAGATGCTCTCCTGGCATTAGGAGATTTAAAGATGTCAGAGGTGGTGACCCCAATTATTACTCCCATGTTTCAGGTGAGGCCAGCAGAAACTGAAGGTGAAGAACAGATGTTTGCCTAATGTCATCATACCAACTTAAGCCTGAGGGCCAGGGAAACTGAGGGGAAGGGAACAGCAACTTGCCTATGGACTGACACAGCTTAATGAGAAATTGAACCAAGAGATGCTATATGTTGATGGTGTTCACCCAACATGATTAATCTAGTAGAACACCTGTCTCATGTGCAAAAGATCTCAAGTTTGATTGACGGCATGTCTATGAGGGATTAGGAAAGAGTTCTGTTCACAGTCCTCTGTGTGTGTGTGTGTGTGTGTGTGTGTGTGCATGTCACTTCTTGACAGTTTAAACCAGAGGTAGGCATTCTGTGACGCTCCTTAAGAAGTTAAATTTTGAGTTGCTGGTCAGTATGGCCAGTGGCAAAGGATACTGGAAGTTGTTGTTGAACAACATTTAGTGGGCTGCAGGTTATCCCTGAACTAGATGGACCGGTAATCTGACAGTACAGAGCAACTTGATCTATTTTTGCTCAGATGTGCAAAAATCAAATGTACACTTCACTCCTGCATCTGCTTTCATTGTTTCCTGAAATGTTTAAAGCCACCTTTAAAACTACCCAGACCCACCACAATTCTGTTTTTTGACATGCCACTGAAGGCCACTCCCTGTATTCCTTTTTTCTTCTTACATCTTACATACAACCTATGCAGAAAATCTCTTGGAAAATGGCCAAAGACATACGTGTCTGGGATGAGTGGATTCCAGGGAGTCAGATGCCAACTTTTATTACAAATGACTTCAGGATGCAACAGAAAAGTATGCCCTTTACTTCTAGGTAGCCTTTCCTAATTGGGAGCTCTTCAGGTGGGTTACACTTCATCTTCCTTAATCCTCCAGACAGCATGGCCAGACAGATGGGAGAAATTTGGTGTAGGAGAGAAGTGGGCTTCCTGCAGCAATAGGTCCCTGGCTTAATATCATGGAAGAGGCCATTCAGAACATGCAGGCTCTAGGCATATCCTGCATGTGTTTGAGCCCTGCCCAACATTGTCATTCACTGAGACCCATACCAGATAAATCTGGCAGGAACGAGGCCACCCTTTTCTAGGAGGTCTAAAAATCTATCAGCCATCTGGTACGCCTCAGACATTTTGAACTACAACACCCACATGTCCTTGCCATTGGCCGTATGAATTGCATCTGGTGGCCGTTGAAATACGAAGGGTTTAGAGGCCATCAAATAGTTTTATCTAGGATACTGGACAACCAGACAAATACATTTGATGGCTGTTTCTTCTCTTATGGAATTTGGGAAAGGGATTCCCAGACGGCCTTTCCTTCAAGCACTGAGCAGATGCAGTTCTGTCTTGAAGCAGCTATGTCATGTTCCTTAGAACTCTTGCAGCCAAGCTAATACTTGATTCAGTCTATTTCTCTGTGCATGCATTTTTCAGAATTAAGCATTTTAACCCTTTGGTAAATCCCCTGAATTTTCTTTTAGATGTAACAACTACAAGGCCAGTAAGGCAGTGGTTGGCTTGGAAATTTAACAGCCCAACAATGCATAATGGGAGAACGTTTTCCTTGTCTAAGACCCTATCAAGAATAGACCAGAGTCCCAGATGTAACCTGGCATTTCTCTTACATATTATATCACAGTTCCCATCATTACATCCTGAAGGTTATATAATGCAAAACATCTGGAAGACATCAGTTTGGTCAAGGCTATATTTTTAACACAGGCTTCATGAAGGCCATTCCTTAAACTGGAGAGTGACCAGAAGGAAGAGAAGAGGAAGGCCTGGATCCTAGAGTTAAGCCTGTATGCTTGCACAGAGAAAACCCAACCTCTGGGATCTCGTTGCAAACAACTTTGTAGGAGAAAGTGATGGAAAACATCCCAGCATGGAACTGTAGTCTACTCTGATCACAGTAGACAAAACTGGGCTAGGTGGATAAAAATTTTGATTACAGCAAGAATCCCTTTTGAGTGTCAGGCACTGCTGGGGTGGTTATTTGTCCCAAATGCAATGAGATATAGTCATATTTAAGGTATTGGACTATGAGCAGGGAGACCCATGTTCTGGTCCCCCTCAGCCACAGAAGCTCATGGGGTGATCTTGGGCCAGTCTCTCTCTCTCTCTCTCTCTCTCTCTCTCTCTCTCTCAGCCCAACCTCCCACACAAAGCTGTGGGGAAAAATAAGAAGAGAAAGCTCTACATACACTTCCTTCAGCTCCTGAATGAAAGGTGGGATATAAATATATTTGTTCGTTCATTCATTCATCCAACATTATCTGGCTCCAAACTACCAATCCATCCTCCCACAGCTGTCTCTGATTACGTGACACTTCCTGCTCCAAAGGCTTTTGTGACCATCTTAACCTGGTGGGCCAGTCTATTCCAGAGCAAGGGGGCTACAAGTGAGATGGTCTGTTTTCTTAACCTCTTGGGGGAAGGTAATCCATAGCATAAGGAGCGAACGCATTCTACTTGGATTTGAATGATTTCGTAAACATCAAGGGAAGGAAGGAAGGAAGGAAGGAAGGAAGGAAGGAAGGAAGGAAGGAAGGAAGGAAGGAAGGAAGGAAGGAAGGAAGGAAGGAATTATTATTATTATTATTATTATTATTATTATTATTATTATTATTACTATTATGGATGATTGCACAGTCATCCAGATGTTTAGACTGGATTTGGCATTTTTATCCACCTATCAAGTCCTTCCCAAGGACCTGGGATAGGCAGATGTTGTTGTTTGATTGTTATTGTTGTTATTATTATTAGCATCATCATCATCATCAAATGTACCTTGCTTTTCTAAATAGCATCAATCTATTACAAACTTACAAGCCAATAGTTTGGTATCTTGCAAAATAATATCTTTTGCAATTTAGCATGGTCAAGGTTCAAAAACCTTAAAAGGGAATGTCATTTTTTTGTTTTTTGTTTTGTTTTGTTTTAAAATTCCACCACTTTTTAAAAGCAGTAATTTCTTCCTAACCGATACTGACCTCAGAGGTCACAAGGTTTGACTTAATAGTCAGGAAATGTTCTCTCCATCCATCATTATTACCTAATTAGCAACATAAAATATTTCACAATAAATTTCAATGACACTGGCTGGGTATTTTGCGTTGTTTTTACAAAGAAACAGCTGTATTTGCATTTAAAAAGCCCAGCAGGAACTCTGAAGGAGTCCACCTAAATGCTACTGGTGGTGTAATTATCTCTCCTGTCTGGCTCTCCAGAAAATTGGTGACCCAGGTCACCTCTATCCTCAGAAGGAAATTTCCACTACTCTTAGGAATAGTGACAGAGTCCAACATACTAGGATGCTGCATGTATTTGAGGTAGGAGGTCAAGGTATGCATTTAAAAAAAAATGAAGTGGTGGAGAGAAATATTAATCTCTAAAGAAGAAACCAAGTACATCTGCTTTATGTTCCATGAACAAGGACTTGTAAAACAGGAGTTACCAACCCCATGAACAAGACTGAAGTACATGCCCTCATGGCATTCTCATATTTATTTAAATTTAATTCCTTGATTAAATAATTATGATGGGTCATTGAAAAGGTCTTGAATGGGTTCACAGCCTAAGGTAAAGCTGAACTATTGATGTCAACTTAGTGAAAACATCAGCTTCTCCACTGACTTCACCTGTGAAGAAACCTCACCTATGCCCCCTCAGAACATAAATTTCTCCCAGAATCAAGTAAAGAAGTTTTGAGTTACCTTAGCAACCAACATAAAGACTGGTGCCATGCATTGCACTAAGTCTTGGGAATTTTTAGCCATGATTTGCTGAAGAAATTGGTTAGTTCCTACAGGATGCCATAACTCATAAGTCTATAAGCCATAATAGCTGAATGTGAACTTCATGCTAAAGAAAACTCAAACAAACCATCATTTGATTTAGTGAGATGAATGCTTATATTAATTACTATATTAAGACTTTTTTTTAATCTGTTCAATCATGTCCGATTCTTGAAGACTGCCTGGACAAGTCCCCACAGTTTTCTTGGTGAGGTTTTTCAGAAGTAGTTTCCCATTGCCTCTTTCCTAGGGCTGAGAGAAAGTGACTGGCCCAAGGTCATCCAGCTGGCTTTGTGCTTAGGCGGGACTAGAACTCATAGTCTCTGGTTTATAGCCTGATGCCTTAAGCACTGCACCAAACTGGTTCTAATATTAAGAAATAAGCTTTCCTAAATGGAAAGTCAAAGTCTTTATCAGATTGATGTTTATGCCTATGTGAATGATTGTCACCAAATAAGAATCAGGTGTCACCAAAACAATTTTAGCTGGTGCTGTTCCAGCAGATTAAATGGCTATTTTTTTAATGTATATTGTACATCCTTTAAGACATTTTTGCTAATGCATGTTGGAGAAAGCCAAAGAATACCAAAATATAAGTCAACATGAGTTCCATTGACTGTAGAAAGGTTTTTGACTGTGTCAGCTATGTCAAGCTATGGAATGTTCTTAGGAAAATGGGAATCCCGGAACATCTCATTGTCCTTACGAGAAGCACATACACAAGATAGGAAGTCACAATCTACATGGAATGTGATGAAACAGATTGGTTCCAGGTCAGTAAAGGAGTGAGACAAAGATGTCCCTTATATAGGCATGTTCATTCTTCTTTCTTTTTCACACACACACCAACATACGAAATACAATCCCCATTTGGGTGTTCTGAAAGTGACCGTCCTTCCCTTGTCCATTCTTGAACTTGCAAGGCATTGTTTTAAACTGTGACTCACTGTCAGAAGGGCAGTAGATACATAAATTAGTAAAATTAAATTCTCTTAGTTGGGCGTTTCAGAACTAGATCAGTCTAATTTTGTTTGTGCTTATTTGATTTTGGGGTTTTTTTTTTTAAGTAACAAGAACCACTTACAGCCCCAAATCCTTCAGTCTGAGTGCATTTACCTAATTAAAAATGTAATAGATTTATATATTTGAAACCAAAAGGTAGAATTAAAGTCACTGATCTTTTCTTGCACATCGGCATCAGAACTAATTCATGCAATCAAATATGACAGATTGTCTCTGTTGATGTTTACTACCATTGGCTTGTTAAGAAAGTTCCATCTTTAAGAGCTAGAATACATATAGATTTTTGGTCCTCATAATAAAAGTGTAGCTGGTAGTGGTGAATGGGGTTTGGGTGAATGAATTATGTAGTGTTTGGGTTTACCCTTTGTGTTGTGACTTGATTTGCTTTAAACCACTATTGGCTTAATTCATATATCCCTTTAAACCATTATTTATTTAAAAATGATTTAGCAATTAATATCACTATTATTCAGTAAGCCAGTATTTTTTAAACTTGGCAATTTTAAAATGTGTGGACTGGCTGGGAATTCTGGCTGGGGAATTTTGGGAGTTGAAGTCCACACATCTTAATGTTGCCAAGTTTGAAAAACACTGCAGTAAACCATCATATCTAAAATGCTGGGCAAGCAGCATTTTAGATATGATGGCCACTAATTTGGAAGCGTTTGACAATGTAAAAATAGAATAACTAAAATATTGCCTGCTCACACTTCATATTGAGACATTGTATACCATACACTAGTCAAATGTGTGAAATTACTGAAATCATCTTTTTGGGTTAACAGATACACATTCACCTGTTTGGTGAATACCCACAATAGCCAGCATTTATACACCTTCTCCATTCAGCTGACTTCAATCTTAAAATGTATACAGCAAAGTATCATAACTGGGGATGCCCCCTTCCCTATTTGTCACAATCTCTTTGATCATTCTATCTTTTGGCCCTCATGAAGTTCAGTTTGTGACATCAAGGGATTCCCCTTTAAAGAATCCTACTCATCGGTTTGGCTGGATGGATTTGGAAAAAACAAAACAGCCAAGGTGACTAAGTGCCAAACCCTTTCAGTTGCATTTAGGTTGCTTTTAACAACTCAGGGTTCATTTATGAGTTGTGGATATGGTGATGGAGCTTTGCAAATTCATTGCTCAGCCAACCAAATGATTGTTCATGGCTCCATTCACAATTCTGGATGATGCAGGTACAGAGCTGTAAACAAAAATTAAAGTAAATACAAGCAAAATCCGTCTACCCAGAAGTAAATCCTGTTCATTATCTATAGATTAAGCAGCTGCTTAATCTGATCTGGTAATTGTTGCATCCCTCAGAATTTCACATCTCTGTGGATTGCATACAGCATCATTTGTTTGGATTTTGTTTATTACATTGGCACCTCACTCAGCCTTTTAAGTAGCTGCTGGCTGTGTACAGTCAGGTAGGCTCCAGCTGTTCCTCTTTGCCAAGCATAATTGGTTTTGTGGTACCTGAAGAAGATGGGCACAGACTGATGTTTTGGGAAGATGTCGAGTGTTTACAACAGCCTTTCCTCCCCTTGGTATCCTTCAATTACTTGGCCTTTATCTCCCATAATCCCAGCCAAGGACAACTGAAAGATACTAGGTTAGGTATGCCTGATTGTTACATGTAAATAGGGTTATCATCTAGTAATCATCCACGGTTTTGCAGCTCAGATCAGTCCTCATTTAATTTCCAAGTACAGAATTAAATGCAGGATGGAAGGAAAAAACTAGGAGACCATGATTCTAGTCCCACCTAAGCCAGCTGGGTGACTTTGGGCTGGTCACTCTCAGCCCTAGGAAGAAGAGGCCAATGGCAAACTTCTGAAAATGCTGCCAAGAAAACTATAGCACTAAATAAATAAATAAATAAATAAAGTCTATTATATTTGGGCTACAAAAATCCAGAAGATGATTAGACGGGGGCAAAATTAGTTTTATCTCTTTTCTGCCATCTTTTGGCTGCCCAGATTATTATAATCCAGTTGTGATTGTTTGCTGTTGTTCAGTAACTTCCAACTCTTTGTGACTCAACGGACCTATTTCTGCCAGGACTGCCCTTAACTCCCTCTTTGAATTCTTATAAGCTCACACTTATGTCTTCTGTTGACCTCTTTTTTGCTTGCTTTCAATTTTTCCAGTGTGACTCTTCTCTTTGCATCATGTGCTCAAAATATTTAAGCTTCAATTTCATTATTACTGCTTCCAGCAAGCATTACAGTACGTTAACTCTGTCATTTCCATCTTCTATGCAAATAATAAATGTACCCTGCTCTGAACTGAATTTTTTATTATTTTTCCTTTTTCCTTTTCCTTTTCTCCTTTTATTCTTTGTAAATGTGTCTTCTTATAAATTTTAACTGTATATTTATTTATTGTTTTAATATGTTGTAAGCTGCCCAGAGTCCCCCATTGGGGGGAGATGGGCGGGGATAAGTTTAATAAATAAACAAACAAACAGATTCACGATCACTTGCCATATCCTGAAGGTAACCCACTCAATGAATACAATTTGTGCTTGTAATTAAGGTCAGTCAGGGTTTGAATTCTTAAAATCAAACTGAGTTTACATGTACATGCTTACTTATCAGTGGATGATTGAAAAATAATGGCTTCTGCCATTTCCAAGCCATTTGAAGCCAGACCTCATTGGTTCATTCAGGCATTTGCCTTTAACCCACAGAAGGGCAAGGAGATTCTCAGTACGCTTTTTTATCATTTGGATGTCCTGTCATTGAATGTGTGGTCTGAAAAGAAGTCTGTGAACCTACAGATATGTGCAGAACTGTATATGAATCTGTTTACGTGATGCACTGAAGCACAAGGGAGCTGTCATGTTGGTGTGTGAACTCTGTGGACAAAGAAAATGGAGTTAAGTGATCCATGAGTGAAGAGTGCTGCAAAGACACAGCCACTGTATTGTATCGTAAGGCCAACCTACCAATGGGCAGTATGAGGAAGCTGATTTGGAGTATTTGAAGCAGCAACACTGCATTCTTACTATCAGGAACTGGAGAGGCATTTGGGGGGGGGGCATTTGTTTGCCTCTGAAGTTAAATTAATATGATCCAATTTAGGTACTACGAGAGCAGAGCACAAGCAGCTTTTTGAAATTCTCCAACCCTGCTATTGAAAAGCCCCGTGGGAAGAGCTCCTTCTTGATGTCTTCCCTTGGAACTCAATGGAAGATGGAAAATCAGGAAAGATGAAGAAAGGATGGTACAGGACATTCATGCACACATTTTGGCTACCCCATAACTTCATGGAAGCATCCTATGCTTGGTCTGTGATCATTTCTCCACAATTCTCTTTCTCTATGATAGTATTTTAAAAGCAAATTGTATTTCATCAGATTGAATAAGAACTCGTAGGAGAAAAAAATCCAGGAAAATTTAGTAGGCACCATGTCCCTTAACAAGACTTCAGGCAGCAAAATATTTTGGGCTGGCAGTTTGATGTAGTGGTTAATAGGCTGGACCTAAGATCAGATTTATTTCACTCTCAGCCAGAAAAGTCTGATTATCTCTGGGCCTGCTTAATCTATTCCACGGTGGGGGTGGGGGCGGGGGGGGGACACACAGAGATTCTTGTGTGCTTGGAACTTAACAGGTACAGGAAGGTTCTGCATAGTTTGCAAGCATACTGATCCTTCAACTGTTTGATGTGCAATATTAAGGTAGGATGGCAGAAGAATGTTGAAAAAGATGGAGATGCTACTCTGGGGGAAGACATGGCCATTCCTGATTAGATCTAATGTAATATCAGAGTAACTCCAATAAAATATGCCTAGAGAATTCCCAGGGATAGAAAAATTAAGGTGGAATCAGCTCTGAATTTTTCCCTTTTTCCTGCACTTCCAAATCCTGTTAGAATGTGCATCAGTTTTCATCTATCTCAATAGACTGGAATGTTATCTCAGGCCACCACACCCAGCTTCATTGGTGAGGAATTTAATCTGCTATGATATTCAGATGAATATCCTGAATTTCTTTGAGTTATCTTAAGGATATAATCAATTAACAGGCTTAGCCTTTTAAAATGTTAAGAAAGTTTTCCCAGTGTGCACAGATTTGTATTTAGTAAAGGTATCAGAAGCTTAGGGGAACAGGTGTGGTTCAAAGATAAGACTTGCCCCTATTTTGCAAAGGAAAAAAAAAGTCATTGTTTTTAAGTGTTACAGAATTTGTCCTCATTTTACTTAGTTTTTAGATTTATGTTCCACTCTTCCTCCAGGAATGGAAGTGGCATACTTTTATCTATTCATTAGATGTATTAGATCCATTTTTCATACATACTTTTTTCCACAACAGCAACAAGATAGATTGGGATGAGATAAAATGCCTGATCCAAAGTCACCCAGAGACTTTCTGTGGCTGTGGGTAGATTACAACCAGGGATTCCCCATTCCTATACCATAACTACAACCCCATTCTATTATTATTATTATTATTATTATTATCATCATCATCATCATCATCATCATCATCATCATCATCATCTAAGACTCTGATGGAATTTTTACTTTATATTGTTGTATTTTAAAATACTTTAACTCTACCTTCCTCTTTAGGGGAGAATGCTTACAAATGTATATAGAAGAGCAAATAGCAAAATCCAAATAAAACTGATATTTTAAAGACCTAAGAAACTTGTTCATGGCAGCTTTATCAGATCTACAGCTGATTGATTTTTCTTGTGTGTTTTATTTTAAAAATACAAATTGGTTGAGATTTTTAAATCCTTGATTCTTTTTTGAATGGCTGAAAAGACTTAAAATGAACAGTTGCCCAAAAGGTTTTCCAAAATATGAATGTTCTTATAGAATATTGTTTAAGAAGCCTTTTTAAAAGTTCTACCTACCTAGGAAGTAATTTATTTTTTAAATAACATTCTTTAAAGGGGATTTGGGGAGGTGGTAGATAGATGGATCTCATAGTTCCTTTAATGTTTTTAAATGTGAAAACTACTTTGATGCATGGCACACCTAGGAGACTATAAATCACTAGGGTTAATAGAAATTACATGAACTGCAGTGATGATAGACTATAGCAAATATTATTTCTCTCTGGCCTGGAATCCGAGAAACTGCTGTATGTATGGCAAGACTCCCATCCTTGGGATCTGCTAGTTTTAATTATGGACCTGAGGATTATTTTCCTTTCAAGATCTGAAAGACAGATAAAGGTTGTTCAAAAGCACACTATACTGGAATCAGGTTTGGCATCTTTTCCTTAATGACCTCTTCACAGATGGATATTTAGCAGTTGATGACTTTCCTAGTACGTAGAGAAGCTTTTCCTAATTAATTTTCAGTGCTCACGCTGCTATTAAAGGCAGAAGAGTCTGGGCAGCTGGAGAGAAAAAGTGGTCACAGCTGCAAGGCTGAGAAAATGTTGCCTAATGTATGGTGTTCAGAAGGAACAGCAATTGTCTAAAGATACAGGCTGAGTCTGTATAGCACAACTAACTCATACTATTGTTTGGTTTTGTTTTAGGGTGGTTGTGACCCCAGCCCTTGTGACATTTAATCCATGATTCAGGACTTAGCATGCTTGTAAGCCCATAACACTGGGGTCTATTTAATAAACCATGATTAAGCATGCCATGGTTTTTCATGCATGAATCCAATAAAATAAGCCTGCAAGTCTATGGAAATTCATTACACAGGAGAACCTACTTATCTCAATAGGGGTAACTTCTAAGAAGACAGGGATTGTGCTGTTTGATAAACATTGCTTTAAACATTGCTTTCCAGCCTCTGTGTGTGTGTGTGTGTGTGTTTTGCTTTGAAAGCTTGCTGAAATGTCTAGAAAATCACAGAATCACCACTAGAAACAATAAACATTCTTGCTTAATTTCCCAGTCTAGCCTATACAGTCCTGGAATTTCCTACTGGTTTCCCATCCGAGCACTCAACAGGTCTGACCCAGAGCAGGAGATAAAAATTGCTGAAGTCAGTTGGTGTATAGCCATGTTTTCTGGCTCATTTTTGTTTGATGCATCCCACCTTTTAATGCCTTGTTTCTTCCTCCAGAAATCAAGGCATTTCCCACCGCCCTTCAGGCTTTTAGAAAGCCCCACAAAATCTCAGAGGGAAGGAAGGGGAAGGCAACTTATTTACTTACTTACTACTAATTTATCTAACCACCACCTCAATCCTCATGGGCACTTGATGGTTTTTAGAGCTGAGAACTACACTTCCACCTTTTTGAAAATAAAGATTTACACTCTAAAGCCTGAAGGGCCATTGCTGGTGGTACAACCACCTCACCAAAGTGGTCAGGTCTCAGACTTTGGGGGGCTTCAAGGACAAGATGTACAACTATAGCCTTAATGCATGTATTTGTCCCCTGTTGTTAGGGCTGTTATTATTGTTTTAGAAAATAGAATAACTCCGTGTTATCAGCATTGTTTTGCAATTGAGATGGCTAAAGAAGAGATTAAATAAATAAGCAATGGTAATTTTTTTTAACAGTTCAGGGGTTGGGGGGAGAGACAGTATGTATAGATGTTGCCCACTCTTGATCTAAAGTGGTGCCAGAGCCGGGCAGGAGATTCAGACCGTTTACATTGTTAAGTTGCCATTTATTGGTGTGCCTTATGCTGAAGTTCTGAACCACGCTGATACTTAAAAGAAAAGCGTTACGTCGGTATTTGAAAAACTGGCCACTTTTTTTTCTTCTTGGTTCATTTTTTGCATTTGTATTCTACTTCATCCCTGAGGTTTGAAGTGCATACACAAGGAGAAGTCAGGCTATATGAACATAACTGACCCAAGAATGACTGATAGCTGCCCATCTCAACAAGAGCCTCTTGTTTACCAACTGAAATCTCAACAAGTGACTCTTCAGATTACCTACTGAAATCCAAGAGAATCTGAATCTGAACCTGAACCTCTCCAGGCTGAGTCCAACAGCTTAAACACTACACTGTGGTGATCTAGAAGGATTTCCATCTCACTTTACTACCAGTATAGGAAAAACTTGAATTTAATATGTCAGGCTGCTTTTACAGACACAAGAAGTCATCTCAGAAAACACAGTAGCAGTCCTAAAGAATTTTACAATCCTATGCTACTTGCATTCTGTTAAATTAAATCCCTGATCAATCATTATAGAATTGCAATCAAACAAAGCCCTATTCGTATCTACTTTGAAACAAAAAACACCCCACAACCATTATTTAATATTCCAGAGCAGTATACAAAGGATTTCAGCCAAAATTAATTTTGTTTTTTAAGGCTTTTTTTCCTCTTTTCTACGGGCAAGAAACAGTATTGATCTTTTCACCCTATTAGTTCAATTATATTTGTGGCTACCTGTGTTCTTTTTTATGTATTTATTTTATACAGAGAAAAGGCAAACACACACCTACCTTTCTTTAAAGAAGTTCAACAGAAGTGACAAGCAACTGGGAAAATTGTAACTGAATTAAATAAGCTGTAAAAGGAGAAGAAAACTCCAAGTTCCAAATTGTATCAGATCATAGGACTTATGCAAACTGCAAATAAAAGTATTCAAACAGGGAAGATTTAAACTGGAAAACAAACTTCAGTAAAGGAGCCACAGTGCTAATATTTGATCAGTATCTTCCTGCACTTGGCCATCAGCTTTTGCAAATTATACAAATAAACTTGCCTGAAATGTAGGGGTTAACCCAAACAGAGCAGAGTTTCCCAATTTTCCATGCAAAGTACGAAATATTATTAAAAGAAACCCTTAATAATGACTTCAAAGATTGTTGTGGCTTGGCATGGTCAGGTGAGAGACTCCCCTTTGCAATGCAGAGACATTTTGTTCAAAATAAACGCTCTGCTCTAAATTTCTTTGCTGGTGTTGCAAATCATGCAAATGAGAGGGGGCTTTTTTGAAGTACTATTCCTTGCATTTACCAAAAAAAAAAAAAAAGATTAGTTTTGAATGCAGATGTTGGTCTAGAAGTGCGCAGGCAAGACAGGAGGATTTGGGATGGGGTGGGCGTGTGGATTTTTGGCTCCTTTGTTCAGCGGCTGGCATCTTTGGGAGCCAATGGACTGTTACCTTGTTAAACCAGTCCGGCAGAAAAACTGTCTCCAGTCGAACAAAAGTGATTTCAGCAAAAGTGTCAGCTCATCCCCTCCCCTCCCCTCACTTCAAAGCCTCCGTGGGGCTTATGTAAATGCAACCATTATTAAACAAGGACAATCTACATTATTAAGCCAAGCAGTTGAAGCGCTACTTGTCCTCATGTTTTCTTTTTATTTGTTTGAGGATTTTTAAAAAAATGTTACCTGAGTTAATTATCTCATGTCAGGGAATGCAAAAGCCTTAGCCCATAGATTCAGGAAAATCAGAGGGTTATGCCTCAGCAGCCACAACAACCACCCCAAAACTTTGCATTTTGGGGTGACAACTCTGCACGTCTGTCATGTTACGGGTCGGTACTTCACCTAACGTCTTCGGTACATCTTCCTAAAAGTGAGCTAGAACGATTTATCATTCTCTTGCTTGAGGATGGGAAGAATGGAGCTGAGGTTTATTTTGTTGACGAGTTATTGCATTTTATCCCATTTATTAAAAAGACAAAAAGAAAAAAAAAGCCAATTAATGCCTCTCAAAGTGGCTCCCCTCCATGAGAGAGACAGAGAGAGAGACAGAGAGAGACAGAGAGAGAGAGAGGAGCATTGCCCTCAGGCTTATAGACTAAAAAGACAAGCAGCAGAAAGGAAGGGAGTGGAGGAAAGTGAGTTTTGCAAGGCCAGAATGAGAAGGTGAGTCAGAAGTTAGCATTTCTGAGGTTAATATCTTCCACAAGTAGAGAAAAAAACATTTTACTAGATTTGGTTAGTATTTGTTAGATCTATAGACTGCCTTTTCTTCAGAAGCTCAAGGCAGCATATACAGCACTCCATTTTTCCTGTAACAACCTGATGGGACAGGTTGTGCTAAGAGAGAGTCATTGGCTTAAGGTCATTCTGTAAGCTTCCATGGTTGAGGATAGACCTGACCCTGGGTTTCCTAGAACCTAGTCTAACACCTTAACCACTATACCATGGTCTATTATATATCTGCAGCCTCACAGCCTGTGGAGCACAACCCAAGGGAATACTTTTCCAGTTCACAAGTAGTTTGTTCTTGCTTTGTGTAACAGAGGAATTGTATTTTTCCCAGCTACCCAGCATTTCTTTTAAGGATATTGAGGCAGAATACATCTCTCTTTTCTATTCTTTCAACCTCCCCACCCATGATTATCTTTGTAACAACCCTGTGATTGGATCAGGCGAAAGCATCGTGACCAACTTCAAAGATATTGAAAGGGTATTATGTGAATTATGTGATCTCTTAAGATCCTAACCAGAACCATCACTATCACCACCACAAAAACAAGATATAATGCTGATAGAAATCAGTTTTATTTTCTTTAATAATAAACTGCAGGTCAGCATGTTTACCACCTCTTGGGAAAAAAAATTCAATAGGGTTACCCAGCATCAAATAAAACAAGAATGTAGTTTTGATCTGGATTGTACTATGTGAGTTGGCCATCTCTTGTGTCAAACTGTCAATCTCAAGGTTTCTCTATGGAGGCTGCAGGACATACTTGGATGGGATTTCTGATAGAAAACTTGTGGCCATCCCAACTCTACAACTGTGCTTTGTAGTCATATCCCTTAATTGTCAGTGGTAGAACAACACTAATTAACTTCAGCATTGTAATTTATACTATAGGAAAATTAAACGAATGGCATATGTTTACCTAACCTGCCAGAAAATAAATCCTTTGGTGTTTTCTCTTGAACCCGACATATGTGCCAGAACTTCTCTTCTAGATGGAAGTTTGCTGACTTTACCTTGCCATGGGGTGGGTTATGGTTATCCTGTGGTGACAAAAAATTAATCTCTTCACGCTTGAAAATCAGGCTTGTATTATTTTCACATGCCTCCTGGTTAATCAAAAATACTTAAAACAAGTCATTAGATACTAGTGATTTTCTCTGCGTCCCATTTCTGAACTTTTATCATTCTCCTTCTTCCCATATAGGGCAAAGCCTAATTTCAAATTACTTGAATTTACCAGTTCAGATTATAGTATTTAAATGTTAGATTTCAAAATTGAAATTGTTCTACAAAACGTTTTACAAAATTATTTAGGGTTAGAAATGGTATGTAGGCAGAAAGAGAAGACATTAATTGAAATAGTAATATATGTAAAATTAATTCTCTTTTTACTCTATTTTTAAAAAGGAGTTTTTGGAATATAAACATGAAATTCTCATGTGCAATACCCTTAGTCAGCTTTTCTGATCAGGCATGAATAGAAATATTTAAAAGCAGTTCTAATATTCTGGAGCTAGAGTAAATTAGGAATGTTTTAAATGCATATGCATTCATTTACAAATGAAATCTTGAATGAAAAGATTTCATTCACTTCTTTTCCATGATCCCAGTCCAAAGTCATACAGGGGTACATCACCTATGTACAATGGACATTCACTGATTATGTCACCCATCTACCTCGCAACCCAAGGATCCATCACTCAACTCTCAAGTGTTCATACCCTGCTTCTTTCCCACTTCCAGTGAGAATGAAGTGGTCTCTACTTTTATATTTTTTAAAAATGTGGAACAATGTGTGAGATGAACCTGGTAGGAGAAAATGTCTCAGAACCAACAGCAAATGATTGTGGTGAGTGATGGAAAGCACCTAAGATTCCTACAGGAAGACAATATAAGTGAACTAGACAACCTGTGGCCCGTTGGGTCTCCCTCCCTCCCTGTAATATAGGCTTACACCATTTGCCCTCCCCTCACAACCCTCAGGAGAGCCCCGGTGAAGCCGTCTCCTCCTCAACTGACCTGTGAAACTGCCTGCCATTTTTCTGGGGGGATATGGAACAAAGGGAGGCATGGGCCATGAGGAAAACTGCATCCCCACTTCCCATTTTGGTGTGTCCCCAAGGGCTTCCTCCCTCAAGGGAGGAAGAGGGCTCACCAATCAACTACCGCTGCCCCCCATCCAGCCCTACCTCAGCAGCAGGCATCCAAATTGCTCCCTCATCCTTCCCTCAACATCCACCACCATTAAGAGATTTCACATTTGGGCCTTAGTCCCAAAGCAGCCAATCACCGCTCACCCATCAGGCCTTGCTGCCAGACGATTGGGCCCAGGGACCAGAGGGAGGCAGGAAAGAAATTGGGAATACACCCATGATTATCATCTGACCTGGGTTGACCACAGTGGCACAGCAGCATAGCAGTATTAAAGCAGCCACAAATTTCCCAAATTTCAATCCTATAGGAGTAATGAGTCCCAGATTTTGGATGTATTCTGTACGTTAGCGATTTGAGGTACCTTGGTTTGTTTGTTTGTTTGTTTATTTATTTTTCAAATTTGTATGCCGCCCATCTCCCCCAATGGGTGACTCTGGGCGGCTCACAATAATAATAAAAAAACGCAGGACTCTCCAGACATAGACATAATCTATAAATAGTTAAAAACTTATATAAAAATGGCCTAAAAACCTCCTATAATTTGGCCCTCACCCCACCAGCCATCTCCATAGGTGCGGGCCCCCCTCTGGCCCCCAAGCCTTCTGGCAGAGCCTGGATTTGATCTCTTTCCTGAAGGCCATGAGGGAGGGGGCACACCGCACCTCAGGCGGCAAGATGTTCCATAGGGCGGGCGCTACAGCAGAAAAGGCTCTCTGCCTAGACCCCCACCAATCGAAATTCCTTGACGGGTGGGGTCTGCAACCTGCCCCTTCTGCTGGACCGAGTGGGTCGGGTTCAAAAATTGTTGCCCTATGATGCACTGTTTCACCCAGGTGAAGGTTACAGACACAAGAATTTTAGTAGTATATAGATATACTGGGCATATCTGGTGAGGACCTTGAGATCTGGTGATTGGGAAGAATGAAATCCCACTCTCATAAGATGCCAAAAAAATAGAGCTCTCAGCTCTGGTCTGCAAATTTCAGGATGGCCATTAGATGGGAGCACAAAAGATTTTTTTGTACCTCCCTGCTGCTGTCTAATAGTTTCCGGGATTTTGTAGCTAAAATCTGGTAGCCCTACAAACATGCCAACAGCTGATCTTAACAATGTTGGTTCTTTCTGTATGTGGCAACCTTATCTCTTTGTAGCTAGCAAGATTATATTATGCATTAATAATCTCTGAAAATTCATGGTGGAACAGACTCAGCCTTGAGAAAAAGATGATTGTGTTAACTGAAGTCCCACTGATTACATCAGTTTGCAGCACAGTTCTATATCTGCTTATCTGGAACTAGGTAGGACTCCTCATTTGGAAGAATGCAATGTTTTACATGAATAATTTGCTCTGACCTCAAAGAACAGACTCTGCATGTAAACTTTAGTGGTTACATGTACATGTATTTCCATATCTCAGTTGGATAAAGTGCTCCTAATCAACCGATGATCTGGACAACGTCTATATCTCATGTCTCACCCAATAATTACATACACACATAAATATACTACTCTGTCAGGCCAACACTTGATGCATTTGGTGAAATGGATTGTGGTTCATGAAAAATTTGTACTATAGCACTTGTTAGTTTTTAAGGTGTTGTACTTGTTTTTGCCATAATAAAAATATCTGTCTTTAAAAAATGTTTATAAGATTATACTCTTAAAAGGAAAAACATATAGTTTTAAAATGAGTTTATTTTCTGCAACAAACTAGCAAGGATACCTTTCTTGATTACATCTCATTCGGCATTTCCAACTGCAATTCATTTTCAAACAATTGTGAAGTGTTCTGCTTTTCCTGAAAAAGAGAGAGTAGTTGACTTCTGAGTAACTGAGTAACACAGAGTCTAGATAACTGCAAGGGACAGAAGACACTGCTACCTGCTTTGACAGGTAGAACAAGGCATTTATTCTAAGGCACTTAACACTATTTAATCCTGAGGTCATCTACAAATTCTCTGTTTCTTGCACTATTTTAGTTGGAGAAAGACAATAGTAGGCAGCCTGGTCTAAGACTGTGTTGCCTAATTTATACCTTTCTGATGTATTGGCGCTAACAGCCTCAAAAATTCCCCATAGAATGGGCTAGGCATTTGAGGCTCAGCTTGGACAAATGCAGCTGGAGGGAATCAAGCTGAGCAAGGCTTACCTAGAATAGAATCAGAACTGCTCGTTCAGAGAACGATATTACTGCTTCATTATGGAATATCCAGTTCTGTCTCTTCAACACACACAGGCCTGGTTCATGCAACATTCTGGCCATAATGCAATTTATTTGATTTTAGCTGACTGTTTTGTGTGAAGCCAGCAGCTGTGGTTTGTGAACCTTGATTTGTAGCTTAGTGTGTATTAATTCAGCCATTTATGGTTTATTTAATGAATTATGGTTCAGATGGGTTCTGGGAACTCATTAACCATCTAAGCAATGTAATTATTCAGGGAGGTTGCTAGACTACTCTCTGCTTCCAGATGTCCCTCTTCTTGAAGTGTCTCCAAGAGTTGGAGGAAGTGGGAGACTTTGTCAGCACTTGGATTTGGCAATATATAAAATATATGCCTGCTAGAAGTCATTTGCATGAACTCGATGGCAGGTCTACCAAGCCACTGCTGGAGGATATATTTCATTGACTGCAGTTGTCAGCCAAACGCTTCATGCCAGAGTGTCCCAAAAGGCCATTTCCAATTGCTTTCCAGAATTCAGGAAGAGATTGTATTGAAGTCTGTTCTCCTGAAAAGACACCAGAATCGAACTGACTTTCAGAGAGAAATAATGCTATATTCCTCCTTAGTAGTGAAAACTGCTAACTGCAAAGTTTTATGGTCATTTAAATATCTCAACCTTTTGTAATCTGCAATGACACTCCTTAAAATTGCTTTTCATAGCCAGAGTAAAATTCCTAAAACCAGAAGAGTTAATCTAGTCAAATGAAAACCCCCTAAACAGTAGAAGACAGGAATCCAGAGAAGGCTTATCCAAAAGATGGGCCTATATGATAGTGTTTATTTTTATTGTGATTCCCCGTGTCCATATTACTAATAGCTTCCATTTAAATGACAAAGAGACAGGGGAGATCTTTTGGACAACATAAAGGACGCTGAGTGGATTCCAAGTTGGAGGGGCCCTGTTCACTTCAGTGAGCGGGTCATGGCAGGATGGGGTACCTGGCAACGGGGGACTAACAATTCTTTAAATTTCCCATAATGCCCCAGAACAATGCTTAGAGGGATTATGAGAAATTAAATGGATAACTAGAGTCAGCTGCCTGCCACTGTTTAAAGTATAAAGCTTGATAGTAATAGTAGTAGTAATAATAATAGTGATGAAGATGATGATGATGATGACGTGTGGTGACTCAAGGCAAGAGTCAGTACAAGGGGCGGTAGTACACGAAATAAAAGCAAATATTCCTCAATCCATTCTGAAATAAGTCAAAAATTACCCAAGAAAAAAGTAAAGGCTGCCTATAAAAATATAAGAAGTCAGCATTACCTACTGTAGAATGAAAGCATTTTAAGTTGCCATGAAAGCACGATGACAGCTCTTTCATGAGGAACTGTTATGAGACTCTCACAGATCCAGGTGATTAAAAATATTATGTCTGGGTTTGGCTGAAGGAAAAGAATACAGTAAGCTGTAATTCCCTGCAGGCTTTCAAGGCACCCGAAACTTTATTTAAAACATACAGGGACCACACGGAAGTGTCATGACAGGGAGGGGAAAAACAAGGCCTCTCTAACTAACCTCCTGTAATCATGAAATATGACTCCGAAATGATTTGAAAGAATTGATAGAGTCATGGGTTTGTTTGCAAACACAATTATGTTACCACCTGTCAGGGAGAAGCAAGTTCAGAGGGATTTCCTTTTTTTTCTCTCTCTTTTAAAATAGCTGGCACTTGATATTTTATGATGCTGAGAACTCATCGCTGGTACCGCATTAGTATGATTACGTCCGTCGGTGGAAATTAAATCTACTCTTCTGATTGAGGTAAGTTTTGTCAGCCACGCGAAAATGTCATTTCTCCCCCACCCTTGTCCTTGCCTTGCTACCTGGATCCCTCTGCCATCTTCTGTAGTTGGAAGAGGACAAAAAAGATGGGGAATTCCCAGCATGAATGCCTTCTGAGAAGGTCAGGAGAGTTAGTTTCCATCTGTTTCTCTGCCATAAGAACATAAAAATTAGCTTCATTGAGTGAGTCAGACTAAAAATGTACCTGAGAGGCCTTTGGAAATAAATATTCATTTGAGTTTTCCTCCTCCTTCCCATTTATTCTCATCACATCCTACATTAAAGTATTTTTTGTTCTCTCCATTTATTTTTATCCACTGAAGTCAATGGTCCAAAAAACAGAAGCGTGCAAAATCAGAAACTTTCATGTATTCTTGGGGCTTATATTTTAATGAATTAGTTTTGACTGCCTGGAATTAAAAGTATTGATGCATCTGTTTCATTTAAATACTGAGCTATGTTAACCCTAACCCTAACCCATCCTTCATGTGTAGGATGTAGGATAATTGTACTACTCTTAACATAGACACTTATGGAGATCTTTTAGAGCTGGGATTCCTGTCTCACTTTGACACGTAGTAAAACCAAGTTGGGGGTCAAAATGGTGGACGCTATTTGATATTGTCCGACTAGGTAGTTGTTTCCAAGTTTGTGTTTTGGGTCTGGGGCTTGATTAGGTCTTTCGAAGCCAATAGGACTAAGGCAGTTGAAATCCACATAAATTTAAGGATGGACTACTACCTGGCCTCCCATCCTCAGTATGTCCATGCTTTATCTAGCACAGAGGGTCCTCTTCCATAGTGGATTTCTTCTTTCTTTCTTTCTTTCTTTCACCAATTAATGGGTAATGGAGCCATAGAGTTGAGGCATTTATTTAAGATTCATAGGTCTGGAGGGAACTTCAAGGACCTTCTCTCTATCCTTTCCATGCCCTGGGGCAGAAGCTACCTCATCTACCTCACCATTGAATTATTTGCCCAGCCATTCTTAATCCAATCAGAAAAAGGCATGTTCACAACTCCTTTCATAGTCTGATCCTTCTTAACTGAAGTTAGGATGGTGACAGAGATCCCTTCCCATCAACGGGAATCTGGATGAAAGTGGTTGTGTAAATGAATGTGAAAGAGGAATGTGTGTGAAATGACTCTAATGATTCCATCCTTATATAAACATTCCTACCTGGATGACAGCCTCCTTGGGGGTGGGGTGGAGTGATTTGCATGTGTGAATGGCTGGCATAGGCTAAACACCACCAGACTTTTACATTGGTTCAGATACAATGGAATTCACACATTTGATGGCAGGGAAGATCCAGTCCTTACCTGTATGGTGGCAGTATGTCTGGGGGATGATTAGCTTGGCCAGGGCTTCTAACCCTAACCTATGTCTTTTTACATCTGTATAGAATTTCAGCAGATGATATTTTCCCTATCAACATGCCAGAAAAAAGATCAGTTGTAGGATTCCTGTGTGCTGTTAAAGACTCTGAAGTCCAAATAAAAAATACTTTAACATCAAAATGACAATTAAATCTTTTATTTAAAAAAGATTTTTAAAGCTAGAGGCATCAGAGAAGTATGTTCTTTGATGAATTAAAAGTCTATAGCCTGATGCAAAACTGGAGCGACTTCTCTGCATAGCCATGCAATTCAGTGGCCTTTATACAACCTGCTGGCTGGATTCACACGTTGCATTAAACCAGAATGGAGTTTGTTTTTGGTTTAACATGATGAATAAACCTAGTCATTACATAATATGTGATTTAGGTGTAATATTTCATATTTATACATGGAACTAGATATTTTGGTTCTGAATAAAGTGCAGTGATTTACCTTGTGGCTTCTTCAACAATCCATAATTTTGCAAAATTATGGCTGAGCATGGTGTATGCTTGGCCTTAATCCAGAGTTATGATGTAATGCATGTAGTAAACTCTTCCCCACCCCCAAATTATTACTTCTGTCAGTAGAAATGTCCAGTTAATGGGAGAAGAGGGTGACTGAAATTAATATTCTCCCTTTCAAAGAAATATTTTGTCCCATAGATTTCCTCAACCCAGCACCCTCCGAATAAATTGTACTACATCTTCCATCATCCTCAGCTATCATACCTTGGCTGTGCTGAGTGGATTATGATTTACAATCCATGAAATCTAGGAGATCCCAAGCTGAGAAAGGCTGAAATAGAATACCAGGGATCTGCTACGTAATATCTGAAAGCAGAATGTATTTGTGTTTGATGGATGTGAGTAATGCTATCGCCATTTCTTCCACTGGCGCATCAGAAAGCAGAAATACGGCTTTTGTTTCCCAATATAGCAATCATATTTATTTTTATTTATTTACTTGATTTATATAGCTGCCCGTCTCACTTTTATGTGACTCTAGGCAGCTTACATTCACATTATACATTTACTGAATCTGGGGAACCACCGATCTATTTAGCCTACTTAAGGCGTTGTTGAAATTACAATCACAAAAGAATTATCCACAGAAATGAAAGAATGTTTAAAGCAGGGAATCCCAGGACTGCAGGCTAAGCTATGAAGTTGAAAAATATTCTGAAGGAAGGCAGTGCCCACTTCTCTGTTTTGTTGCTATTGTGTCCATGACCACCACCATCCCGTCCCAGAAATCACACACGTTCGACTTGACTGGGTCTTTATGCTACAAATAATAATGTCAAAGCCGTGGTCCAGTTATGGTCTTTCAACTGAAGAGTGCAGAGGAACAGAAATCTCAGAAACAGTGAGAATTCATGCATCCTGCAGTGCTTTCCATTGCTCTCTCTCCACTGGAGTCTAGAAGTAGCTAATCTTGTGATCTTTCCATCTACCATCCCTTGCAGCACTAATTGCAAAGGTCTAAAACATTTAAAAATAGCCATAATAGAAAGAACAAATAATTATGGAACACAACAGCTACTGAGATTTCTATACTGCCCCATTCTGGATTGGGTCCTCCCCCTATCAAGTCAAAGAGGAAAAATAAAATAAAATAAAATAAAATAATAAAATAGCATTTTAGGATAGCACCCTTGTGAATGGGGAGTTAAGCCTAACTGTGATTTATGGTGAAATCTCTATTCCAATTCAGTATCAACAGAATCAGGCATAACAAATGCTTAAGCCTGCATGAATGCTACCGTCAACGTCCAATAAAAAGTCAACAAATTCTTGTAGAGTTTCCCTGTGAAGTGCTATTATTTTTCACTTATCTGATTTCCTTACAGTGCAATGTTATACATGGTTACTCTGAAAACCAAGGGCTTAATTCCAGATCAATGGGTATGAGATTTCAACTTGCTTTCTTTTATTAAAACATTTCTACTCCACCATTCTTCAAACATAGTTAAAGGTACTTAACAACAATGGACAATTATCACACATAAAAATACCAACCCCCCCCCCCCAAAACAAAAAACCTCCCACTTGGAGCTTCGTGGAGGAGAAACAGAGGAATTGAGGGAAAGAATCTGGTTTGAATTCCCCCCCCCCTTTTTTTTGTTCTTTTTTCTTTTTCCGTTTTTGGCCATAGACGACTCTGAAGAAACAAATACTGTAAACAAAATGGAATATTTATATTGTCTCTGAACATAAACTCTCTTCCTCCCACCTTCCCCCCCTTTAAAAAAAATTCTCATGTAAATAACGCACAGCTCTGTCTCTTGAGAGCAAAGAGCTTAGAAACATTGTCTGGCAAATTAAAACTTTCGGGTTACAGAGTGGGGAAGGCAGAATGCGTTTGATTTTGATTTAAAAAAAAAAAAAAGCAGATACCAAACCTTGATTGACAGAGGGAAAACATTTCTAGGAAGCAGCTAGGCGAAACTCATTTGGTGAATCCGAGGGCTTTAGACATCACAGAACTAACAGTAAGCAGTTTTATTCCCGTCGAAGTTCTATTAAAGCGCTTCCTTTAATCCGATCGAGCCCTACAATTTGGTGGAGCTGGCCGGAGCAGCGATCTACCCCACTCTCCATTATTGGGGTGGGGTAGAAAACCTACTCCATTCTCTTGAGACTTAATTGAGAGCGATCCGGCTAGAAAATTATGACTCATGAACCTTTGTTCCGATGGAACGCAAGGAGACCGTATCTCAGTCTGAGAAAGCCTTTTCCGTATCCCCCGACACGATTGTACAGGATCGTATCAGGTCCTTGTAGGGGATCCTGTTAAAAAGAAAAAGGAGGAGTCCTCTCAGTTTTTTAAAATAAAATAAAATTGGGGGAGGGGGTAGGTATTTCGACCTCTCGCGTTCCTGAAAGCTTAAGATATGTCAGCAGAAACGGAGAGGCGCTGTCTTGCTTTGAAGGTGGATTACACGCCGTAGGGCAGAGTGGTAGTAATGGTGTTCCGCCCCCGCCCCCCCCCCCCCGCGCAAGAGAGATAAAATCGCGAATCTGATTAAATTCGAGTCCGTCTCCCTCCCCGATCGATATTTCTACGGCTCTTTCGCCCGTCCCAAATTCCTCCCCAGCGCCGGCCATTCTAAGTGTAGAAGCAGGTTTTCAACAGGTTTCATTCCCCCCACTTTTTTTTTTTAATTGGAGTGCGATGTTTGGTGAGAGTAGCTGCACCTGTTGAATTCCTGCACGGCCTTTCCCACGCGGTTAAGCTCCCTCTGCTTCTTTTCTGTTGGACGTCGTCCAGCTCGCCCCCCTCTATTTGTCTCGGTTACATACAGGGGAGTGGGGCTCCTAAACCGGACCCCTAGAAGCGAGCGTTTAACGAAGGAGCCCTTGCAGAAAGTGCGGATCTCCCTTCCCGCGGATGCCATGGAGTGAATAGAACCAGGGTTTTCGAAGCCCCTGGTGACCATTGCCACCCCGTCCTGCGGCTCCTCTTTTCCCCAAAAAGCCCCACATTCTGCCGCGCAGCGCAACCGCCGGACTCCGAAATAAGTCACACGCGCTGGACTACATGCGCTTTGCACCCAGACCAGGGTGCCCATATTAATCCTTTCTTTCAGGAGCTGCAAGCAACATACAGAGACTCCCTCTTCCTAGTTTCCCCTATAACAACAGCCCGGTAAGGTAGGTGGGCTGAGAAATTTTGTTTTCTTTCACAGAGATTTTCAGACTGGGAAGTGGAATGAAAACAAATGCCAATTTAATGTGTTGGATTCAAGGGGGGGGGGGGGGACCAGGCAGAAACACATGCCAGCTGTGTTCTTATGACCTGCTAAGCCAAGATTTGCTTAATTGTGGCTTACTGTTTAAAACAAAATGGATTCAATTCACACAATGCATTTAGTCACAAATTGTGGTCTGCTAACCATGCTGGCTGAGTTCTCACAACAGAGGAAGGCGCAAAGCAGTTTAGGTGAACATAGAATTGGTTTTACCTGACAAACTACGCCTGCAGACATTTCTTCTCCATATCTCTTAGGAAGGTCACACTGGAGTGCAATTCTAGGGCCCTAAACTCCATTCATTAATCCAGCAGAGAGCTATACTGAGTAGTACAGACCAAAAAGGGGTCAATCCCCCCAATTAAAATATGATCAAACAAGTATTCCCATCCCCACGTAGTAGATTAAATTAACCTGAGTTAAGCAAAAGACCCAAAACGCTTTTCATTTGTTGAAACATGGTTATTCTGGAAGTCCTTTAATGAATTGTCGTGCTGTCCGAGCTGGATACAATGCCACGTATTCAACCTGTCGGTTGAAATTATGACTGTTACTGCATTATCTATTATTGAGTGTATACGGCTGACAGTCAGGACTGAAGTGGTATAAACATCTCATAAACAAATAGAAAAATAAGTAATTCACCCTCTTAAAACATAATGGAGCTCTTTATGTACATCCTATATTATTATTATCTTCATTAGCTATGAAACTAATATGCTTTGTTTGCAAAATGAGAAAGGAAATCTAGCTTTGTGTGGAAAGACTTTTGTTTGCTATCAACTAAGCAACCAGCAAATTTTAATCTCAGGATGTATTGACCTTACTAACTCCTAACTCCTCCATATAGCCGTGGTCTTCTTTGGAAATAAATACCATCCTCTTTCAGAAAATAATGAACTATGTCATAGTAAAAATAATGCCATGAGCACCTGTGACTCTGTTGTGTGTGTATATGTGTGTGTCTCAAAGTGTAGCAGGTATGGTATCCCCAATAGGCTTTGATATCAACCCCCAAAGAGGTACAAGTCTCCTTCGCTTGTCAACTCTTTCAGAAGCTGCTAGAGTAGGCTAGCACGGGTTGGGTACTTCAGGGGGTTCAGTATGGGGTGGGGGGAAAGAGAGTCAGTTTGGTGTAGTGCTTAAGGCCCTGGGCTAGAAACTGGGAGACCATGAGTTCTAGTCCAGGCTCAGGCACAAATCCAGTGGAGTGACCCTGGGCCAGTCCCTCTCTCTCAGCCCTAGGAAGGAGGCAATGGCAAACCACTTCTGAAAGCTTGCCAGGAAAACTGCAGGGACTTGTTAGGCACTAAATAATAAATGGGGGGGGGCAGCATGGTGTAGTGGTGGGACATTGGATTGAATCCCAGTAGCTCTTTCAACCTGACCTTCCTCTCAGATTTGTTGTTGTCTAGCAATGTGCAAAATGTGTCGATCTAAGAATGTTCTGGAGACTCTTGAAGGTTTGGTTTCCTCCAGAATCCAACCCTCCAAATCAGAAGTGTTTCACTGTTCAGTGAAAAGTGTTCACTGTTATGTTTTGGACATAATGTTTTGCAGGAAGCAAGCCTGTTTGGGGGCTGGATCATCCCCAGAACAGGTCATATTGTTTCTTTTTCCAAGATTTATTTCCAGAAAGTGCTGGACTGCCCCCCCACCCCCCAGAATGGCATGGTCTGAAGGGAAGCAGAATGTTCTGGAGTTTTCTACTTTATTCTGAATTGATAACTTGCACATCACTGTTGTTGTTGTGGAGAAAAAGTGGAGAAGAGAAGGCTACATATGCTGCTCTGAGCTCCTGCAAGGATGCAGGACGTAAAACAAAAGTATGAATATGAACCAAATCATAACATTCAGCTATGATATGATTTACTTGCATGGACAAACCACGTTAGGTAAACCCAATTGTATTCTGTGAACCCAGGTTTAGGATTTAGCATGTTGTCTGAACTCAGCCATAGGATAGATATTTAGGGATCCCCTTATCAAGGTAGGCCCAGAGATTTGAGTCTAAATGAGCACCAGGACTACTAGACATATCTATATTAGAATATTTAAATCAGGTTAATGAGGGTATTCATTTCTTGCCACAGTCCTCTTTGCTGTTGAATATGTAGGAGCATCTTGGAATTGCAATACAGTATGTTGCATGTTTTCTTAAGAGCAAGTACCCAAAAAGCCCTGTTGCATCTGGAGAACTTGAGTGGGAAGGGATTCTAACCTCTTTCAAACTTAGAAACAGTTAGGCTTTTTCTGAAAAAGTTGCAAAGCAACTGCTTCAGTTCCGCTGAAATTGGAGCGTTCAGATTCAGTGGCATGCCACTTCCCTGAAGCAAGCCCCCTTGCGCCCAGCAATGCTTACTCTGAATAAGCATATAGAACAGCAGTTCTCAACCCTTTTCAATCCGTGACACAAGATGGAATATAGCAGTAGTTCTGTGCCACACCAGAAAATTATTAATTGTATATACATATTTTTAAATGTTTAAGACATGGTTGGAGGGGAAGTTATACAATTTTTAAAAATTGAATATAATTACAAAAAAAGAAAAGAAAAAATAACATAAGACAAAAATCTCGTGACACACTAGAAACAAGCCTGGTTTGTTTCTCATCCAAAAATCTTGTGGCATGCTGGTTGAGGACCACTGATATAGAAGATTGCCAAAATTTGCAATTAATCTCTGGACAGTTAATATAGAGCAAACTTTATTAACTAAGCTGACCTGGATGAGCCCCCCCTTCCTCAGCCACTGAAATCAAGGAACATAAAAGGCCATCTCAGGTTTACGGAGATGTGTATCCTCATGTTCTCCATGAACAAACTCACGTCAAACATTAAAGTGATCTTTTACAAATATTCATGCAAAAATTATTACTCCAATGAGATCTCTTAGCGTCAGCCTCAGGTGGCTGGTGTCCGTGCTCCATTCTTCTCATTTCCCTCTTCATTTTTATTTTTAAAAATAGTAAACTCCTATTAGGCAGGGACTTTGCTGATCCAAGCCAGGCAAAGTTGTAAGATTTTGTTCTGCACTGGCGAAGCTACCTTCTTCTCACTATTTAGAGGACAAAAACCAAAAACCAAAATAGAAAAAAATTATGCTCAGTTTGTTTTTAATTTGATCAGTTGCCTGGGCTAGGTGCCTGAATAGAAAGGCAAAATAGAAATCGAATGCAGAATAATAAAAAATAACGATGTACTGCATTTAAGGATGGGGAGATCTCTTTTCTTGCCATTCTTCTCTGTGTAATTTTATCGTCTATGTGTTTTATTGAACCACGTCGAGATCTATAAGCAGGAATGACCAGGACAACAGTAAGTCAGCAACAGGCAGCAGTCGAACAGGTGAAGCGATAGATTTCCGAGTTTGGGAAACGCTAAACCCGCTCGGGCGCTCCGTGGAAAAGGAAAAAAAGTTCTTCATTCACAAGGAAAAAAAAAAAAAAATACAAGCGCATCGCGAGTGGAACTTCTACGCAGCGGGGGCTGCCAGATTATCTCCCGTCTCTGAAGCTTTTCAAACGTCCAGCAGAGCCCCTCCCAGAAAAATGAAACTCGCAGGCCAGTGGGCTTTCCCTTTCCCTCTCTTTTTGGTTTAAAAAAAGAGGGAGGGGAGAGGGGAACCTGCTGCACGCCAGGTAGCTGCTCGCGCCAGGCAGGCAGAAGAGCCGGAGCGCGAAGAGCTCAGCGGGAGGGGAGGGGGCAGCGTTAGACGCCGAGCAGCTCTTCTCTGCGCAGGCGCGGGGCTCTTGCTCGCCCTGCGCCCAGGTGGAGCGCTTTGCCTGGGACTCCAGTTAAAATCGCCGCCGCGCCTTCCAGTCCCCTCCCCCGCCTGCTCCGCTCCCTTCGTCAAGCCCCTCGGCCGGCTCATGGCTCTCCTGGGGAGAATCGACTGGCAGGTAGGGTGGCTTTTTTTCCTCTTTCGAAGCGAGGGGGAGAGCGCGTTGTCGGGGCCGGAGAGAGGTTGGGAGGGGGGAGCGGTCGAGGGGACCCCGCCAGCTCCGGTTCTCTGAGCCTGCCCTGCGACGCCCTAGCGCTCCCTAGCCAAGGCCGGGGGTTTGGCGAGCTTCTGCTCCAGGAGGCGAGTTTTTCCGCGGCACTTCTCCGGAGCCTCGCGGACACGTGGCGGAACGTCGAGTGGATGCGGGATCGGGGGTGGAATTCCCCGCCTGGTGCTAAGAAGGGAGCGCCGCGCCGTTTGAGCGGGGGGAGGACAGGACTCCGGATCCGTCCTGCTGATGCCCCGTTGCGGGCCGCCTGTAGTGACGGGGAGTCCGTCCTTCTGATCGGCCCCATACTGCCTTGACAAGGCGGCCCGCAGGGGACGCAACCCGCCCCGCCGCGCCCTTTACTCCCACGGGAGCCCTTCTTGCCTGAACGGGGCTTCTGGCTAAGAGCCCGGACTGGCTTCCTGCGCGCAAGGGGGCTTTCTCCTCAGCCAGGAGGGTTCCAAGCCACCTGCGAGCTTCTGGGCTAGGGAGGGGGTGATGGTGGTGCAAGGTTTGCGGTCTCCAACCTTTTTCAGCCGGACCTGCTGAAATCTGGCGGAGGAAGGTCAAGAGCGTTGGTCCGCGCCGCTCAGGTTTCGGGAGCAGGGAACCGGGAGCGCCGCGATTCCGCTGAGCGCAGCTCTGCCGTGGGGGTGACAGCTGCGATCGGCCTCAAGCCAAGGGATTCTCTAGTTGCAATGAAGGGCGAAGCGAGGCTGGACGGTCTTCTGAACCCGGGCAAAATATGGAGCCTCTTTCCCTTTATGGCAGATTTGTGCGTTAATCATATTTAAACGAAAGGGCCAAAGCGTTTTTTTCTTAATTGGCTGCATTCACACAACAGGTAAAGTTGGGTTAGTTTTAAACTTGTTTCCGTTTTGGGAGGATGGGGATAGCTTAGCATGTTGTGCGAACTGCTCTTGTTCAGTATGGAAACTTATTGTGTAAACTCACAAGCAAGTAAAACATACGGTATTTCATTGATCACTTTTTGATCACCAGCTTTCCAACGCCTTTGCTGTTCTCCAAGAAGGACCCCAGTTCCCTTCATTCTCTAAGCAAATATGAGGTTCTTGCTAAGGGGCAGGTTGTATTCTCAGAACACATTTACCCATGGTTGATTACACCAGAACTAAACTGAAGTTTCTGGATTTGCAGGAAACCCTAAACCCAAACCTACCCAGGGTACCACAGCATGCTAGACTAAAATGGCAGGTGGCTAGTTTGCTGTTGAACCTCGATTTAGCCCTCCTGAAGTTGT